>NW_026521160.1:0-50884 GCF_001660625.3 Ictalurus punctatus
TTATAAAATATAAAACATTGACTATATAGATGGCTGATCGCGGAAAATGTACACCTCTCATCACAGTTTGCATGCTAGCTTGTCGCTAACAAGAGACAGACACGGAGAGACCGCATGTTCTCACCTTTTCGCCCCTGTTCACGGGTCAAACGTGCCCTGTTGCATAATGACGTGTTTACAAACAGCAAAGAGAGCACTAAGAACTCAAGTGGGAAGCAGAAAGAGTCGTAGGAGGCCTGCAGAGAAGCCCATGGCACATTCTGTTGACCAACTCATTCTCAGGCAGGTGATTCCTTCCTTATCCGCCAACTACCATGAAATACCACGAGACGCTCCAAGTTACAATCGGTGCATTGGCCGGGAATCGAACCCAGGTCAACTGGGAGCGGTTTCCCTTCCATTGAGCTTTTGTAGCAAGGCAGATAACAGTTGCTTGCAAAATCACGGGCAGTCTCTGCTTTTCCACTGAATGTGGAAGCCTGGCTCTTTCCTTCATCAAGAAGACAAGAGTAATGATGCGCTTGACTCGAGGTTGCGACTTGTAATTCCCCACCTCCAAGCGGGAAAACGCAAAGCAAACGTACCCTCAACCTGAAATTGCCATTCCTCAACCGTGGGAAGTCTTCTCATCTCCCGGTTCCTTCCCTGTTCATCGAGTGACGTCGAGCCGGCATGACGGATTCAGAACTCACAAAGTGGCACTTACCTCGGTGGTTATTTGCTTTAGATCAGGGTTGTCCAGTCTTCTCCAGAATGGGCCAGTGTGGTTGCAGGTTGTCATTCTAACCAAGCAGAAGCCACACTTTAGTCTATTGAAAGCCAAGATCAGCGGAGCCAACAATTGGAATCAGGTGTGGCTCCTGCTAGATTGGAACCAAAAGCTGAAGATTGGACAACGCTGCTTAAGACCAATCAGCATATAGACATATTTGCTTATAAAATATAAAACATTGACTATATAGATGGCTGATCGCGGAAAATGTACACCTCTCATCACAGTTTGCATGCTAGCTTGTCGCTAACAAGAGACAGACACGGAGAGACCGCATGTTCTCACCTTTTCGCCCCTGTTCACGGGTCAAACGTGCCCTGTTGCATAATGACGTGTTTACAAACAGCAAAGAGAGCACTAAGAACTCAAGTGGGAAGCAGAAAGAGTCGTAGGAGGCCTGCAGAGAAGCCCATGGCACATTCTGTTGACCAACTCATTCTCAGGCAGGTGATTCCTTCCTTATCCGCCAACTACCATGAAATACCACGAGACGCTCCAAGTTACAATCGGTGCATTGGCCGGGAATCGAACCCAGGTCAACTGGGAGCGGTTTCCCTTCCATTGAGCTTTTGTAGCAAGGCAGATAACAGTTGCTTGCAAAATCACGGGCAGTCTCTGCTTTTCCACTGAATGTGGAAGCCTGGCTCTTTCCTTCATCAAGAAGACAAGAGTAATGATGCGCTTGACTCGAGGTTGCGACTTGTAATTCCCCACCCCAAGCGGGAAAACGCAAAGCAAACGTACCCTCAACCTGAAATTGCCATTCCTCAACCGTGGGAAGTCTTCTCATCTCCGGTTCCTTCCCTGTTCATCGAGTGACGTCGAGCCGGCATGACGGATTCAGAACTCACAAAGTGGCACTTACCTCGGTGGTTATTTGCTTTAGATCAGGGTTGTCCAGTCTTCTCCAGAATGGGCCAGTGTGGTTGCAGGTTGTCATTCTAACCAAGCAGAAGCCACACTTTAGTCTATTGAAAGCCAAGATCAGCGGAGCCAACAATTGGAATCAGGTGTGGCTCCTGCTAGATTGGAACCAAAAGCTGAAGATTGGACAACGCTGCTTAAGACCAATCAGCATATAGACATATTTGCTTATAAAATATAAAACATTGACTATATAGATGGCTGATCGCGGAAAATGTACACCTCTCATCACAGTTTGCATGCTAGCTTGTCGCTAACAAGAGACAGACACGGAGAGACCGCATGTTCTCACCTTTTCGCCCCTGTTCACGGGTCAAACGTGCCCTGTTGCATAATGACGTGTTTACAAACAGCAAAGAGAGCACTAAGAACTCAAGTGGGAAGCAGAAAGAGTCGTAGGAGGCCTGCAGAGAAGCCCATGGCACATTCTGTTGACCAACTCATTCTCAGGCAGGTGATTCCTTCCTTATCCGCCAACTACCATGAAATACCACGAGACGCTCCAAGTTACAATCGGTGCATTGGCCGGGAATCGAACCCAGGTCAACTGGGAGCGGTTTCCCTTCCATTGAGCTTTTGTAGCAAGGCAGATAACAGTTGCTTGCAAAATCACGGGCAGTCTCTGCTTTTCCACTGAATGTGGAAGCCTGGCTCTTTCCTTCATCAAGAAGACAAGAGTAATGATGCGCTTGACTCGAGGTTGCGACTTGTAATTCCCCACCTCCAAGCGGGAAAACGCAAAGCAAACGTACCCTCAACCTGAAATTGCCATTCCTCAACCGTGGGAAGTCTTCTCATCTCCCGGTTCCTTCCCTGTTCATCGAGTGACGTCGAGCCGGCATGACGGATTCAGAACTCACAAAGTGGCACTTACCTCGGTGGTTATTTGCTTTAGATCAGGGTTGTCCAGTCTTCTCCAGAATGGGCCAGTGTGGTTGCAGGTTGTCATTCTAACCAAGCAGAAGCCACACTTTAGTCTATTGAAAGCCAAGATCAGCGGAGCCAACAATTGGAATCAGGTGTGGCTCCTGCTAGATTGGAACCAAAAGCTGAAGATTGGACAACGCTGCTTAAGACCAATCAGCATATAGACATATTTGCTTATTAAATATAAAACATTGACTATATAGATGGCTGATCGCGGAAAATGTACACCTCTCATCACAGTTTGCATGCTAGCTTGTCGCTAACAAGAGACAGACACGGAGAGACCGCATGTTCTCACCTTTTCGCCCCTGTTCACGGGTCAAACGTGCCCTGTTGCATAATGACGTGTTTACAAACAGCAAAGAGAGCACTAAGAACTCAAGTGGGAAGCAGAAAGAGTCGTAGGAGGCCTGCAGAGAAGCCCATGGCACATTCTGTTGACCAACTCATTCTCAGGCAGGTGATTCCTTCCTTATCCGCCAACTACCATGAAATACCACGAGACGCTCCAAGTTACAATCGGTGCATTGGCCGGGAATCGAACCCAGGTCAACTGGGAGCGGTTTCCCTTCCATTGAGCTTTTGTAGCAAGGCAGATAACAGTTGCTTGCAAAATCACGGGCAGTCTCTGCTTTTCCACTGAATGTGGAAGCCTGGCTCTTTCCTTCATCAAGAAGACAAGAGTAATGATGCGCTTGACTCGAGGTTGCGACTTGTAATTCCCCACCTCCAAGCGGGAAAACGCAAAGCAAACGTACCCTCAACCTGAAATTGCCATTCCTCAACCGTGGGAAGTCTTCTCATCTCCCGGTTCCTTCCCTGTTCATCGAGTGACGTCGAGCCGGCATGACGGATTCAGAACTCACAAAGTGGCACTTACCTCGGTGGTTATTTGCTTTAGATCAGGGTTGTCCAGTCTTCTCCAGAATGGGCCAGTGTGGTTGCAGGTTGTCATTCTAACCAAGCAGAAGCCACACTTTAGTCTATTGAAAGCCAAGATCAGCGGAGCCAACAATTGGAATCAGGTGTGGCTCCTGCTAGATTGGAACCAAAAGCTGAAGATTGGACAACGCTGCTTAAGACCAATCAGCATATAGACATATTTGCTTATAAAATATAAAACATTGACTATATAGATGGCTGATCGCGGAAAATGTACACCTCTCATCACAGTTTGCATGCTAGCTTGTCGCTAACAAGAGACAGACACGGAGAGACCGCATGTTCTCACCTTTTCGCCCCTGTTCACGGGTCAAACGTGCCCTGTTGCATAATGACGTGTTTACAAACAGCAAAGAGAGCACTAAGAACTCAAGTGGGAAGCAGAAAGAGTCGTAGGAGGCCTGCAGAGAAGCCCATGGCACATTCTGTTGACCAACTCATTCTCAGGCAGGTGATTCCTTCCTTATCCGCCAACTACCATGAAATACCACGAGACGCTCCAAGTTACAATCGGTGCATTGGCCGGGAATCGAACCCAGGTCAACTGGGAGCGGTTTCCCTTCCATTGAGCTTTTGTAGCAAGGCAGATAACAGTTGCTTGCAAAATCACGGGCAGTCTCTGCTTTTCCACTGAATGTGGAAGCCTGGCTCTTTCCTTCATCAAGAAGACAAGAGTAATGATGCGCTTGACTCGAGGTTGCGACTTGTAATTCCCCACCTCCAAGCGGGAAAACGCAAAGCAAACGTACCCTCAACCTGAAATTGCCATTCCTCAACCGTGGGAAGTCTTCTCATCTCCCGGTTCCTTCCCTGTTCATCGAGTGACGTCGAGCCGGCATGACGGATTCAGAACTCACAAAGTGGCACTTACCTCGGTGGTTATTTGCTTTAGATCAGGGTTGTCCAGTCTTCTCCAGAATGGGCCAGTGTGGTTGCAGGTTGTCATTCTAACCAAGCAGAAGCCACACTTTAGTCTATTGAAAGCCAAGATCAGCGGAGCCAACAATTGGAATCAGGTGTGGCTCCTGCTAGATTGGAACCAAAAGCTGAAGATTGGACAACGCTGCTTAAGACCAATCAGCATATAGACATATTTGCTTATTAAATATAAAACATTGACTATATAGATGGCTGATCGCGGAAAATGGACACCTCTCATCACAGTTTGCATGCTAGCTTGTCGCTAACAAGAGACAGACACGGAGAGACCGCATGTTCTCACCTTTTCGCCCCTGTTCACGGGTCAAACGTGCCCTGTTGCATAATGACGTGTTTACAAACAGCAAAGAGAGCACTAAGAACTCAAGTGGGAAGCAGAAAGAGTCGTAGGAGGCCTGCAGAGAAGCCCATGGCACATTCTGTTGACCAACTCATTCTCAGGCAGGTGATTCCTTCCTTATCCGCCAACTACCATGAAATACCACGAGACGCTCCAAGTTACAATCGGTGCATTGGCCGGGAATCGAACCCAGGTCAACTGGGAGCGGTTTCCCTTCCATTGAGCTTTTGTAGCAAGGCAGATAACAGTTGCTTGCAAAATCACGGGCAGTCTCTGCTTTTCCACTGAATGTGGAAGCCTGGCTCTTTCCTTCATCAAGAAGACAAGAGTAATGATGCGCTTGACTCGAGGTTGCGACTTGTAATTCCCCACCTCCAAGCGGGAAAACGCAAAGCAAACGTACCCTCAACCTGAAATTGCCATTCCTCAACCGTGGGAAGTCTTCTCATCTCCCGGTTCCTTCCCTGTTCATCGAGTGACGTCGAGCCGGCATGACGGATTCAGAACTCACAAAGTGGCACTTACCTCGGTGGTTATTTGCTTTAGATCAGGGTTGTCCAGTCTTCTCCAGAATGGGCCAGTGTGGTTGCAGGTTGTCATTCTAACCAAGCAGAAGCCACACTTTAGTCTATTGAAAGCCAAGATCAGCGGAGCCAACAATTGGAATCAGGTGTGGCTCCTGCTAGATTGGAACCAAAAGCTGAAGATTGGACAACGCTGCTTAAGACCAATCAGCATATAGACATATTTGCTTATAAAATATAAAACATTGACTATATAGATGGCTGATCGCGGAAAATGTACACCTCTCATCACAGTTTGCATGCTAGCTTGTCGCTAACAAGAGACAGACACGGAGAGACCGCATGTTCTCACCTTTTCGCCCCTGTTCACGGGTCAAACGTGCCCTGTTGCATAATGACGTGTTTACAAACAGCAAAGAGAGCACTAAGAACTCAAGTGGGAAGCAGAAAGAGTCGTAGGAGGCCTGCAGAGAAGCCCATGGCACATTCTGTTGACCAACTCATTCTCAGGCAGGTGATTCCTTCCTTATCCGCCAACTACCATGAAATACCACGAGACGCTCCAAGTTACAATCGGTGCATTGGCCGGGAATCGAACCCAGGTCAACTGGGAGCGGTTTCCCTTCCATTGAGCTTTTGTAGCAAGGCAGATAACAGTTGCTTGCAAAATCACGGGCAGTCTCTGCTTTTCCACTGAATGTGGAAGCCTGGCTCTTTCCTTCATCAAGAAGACAAGAGTAATGATGCGCTTGACTCGAGGTTGCGACTTGTAATTCCCCACCCCCAAGCGGGAAAACGCAAAGCAAACGTACCCTCAACCTGAAATTGCCATTCCTCAACCGTGGGAAGTCTTCTCATCTCCGGTTCCTTCCCTGTTCATCGAGTGACGTCGAGCCGGCATGACGGATTCAGAACTCACAAAGTGGCACTTACCTCGGTGGTTATTTGCTTTAGATCAGGGTTGTCCAGTCTTCTCCAGAATGGGCCAGTGTGGTTGCAGGTTGTCATTCTAACCAAGCAGAAGCCACACTTTAGTCTATTGAAAGCCAAGATCAGCGGAGCCAACAATTGGAATCAGGTGTGGCTCCTGCTAGATTGGAACCAAAAGCTGAAGATTGGACAACGCTGCTTAAGACCAATCAGCATATAGACATATTTGCTTATAAAATATAAAACATTGACTATATAGATGGCTGATCGCGGAAAATGTACACCTCTCATCACAGTTTGCATGCTAGCTTGTCGCTAACAAGAGACAGACACGGAGAGACCGCATGTTCTCACCTTTTCGCCCCTGTTCACGGGTCAAACGTGCCCTGTTGCATAATGACGTGTTTACAAACAGCAAAGAGAGCACTAAGAACTCAAGTGGGAAGCAGAAAGAGTCGTAGGAGGCCTGCAGAGAAGCCCATGGCACATTCTGTTGACCAACTCATTCTCAGGCAGGTGATTCCTTCCTTATCCGCCAACTACCATGAAATACCACGAGACGCTCCAAGTTACAATCGGTGCATTGGCCGGGAATCGAACCCAGGTCAACTGGGAGCGGTTTCCCTTCCATTGAGCTTTTGTAGCAAGGCAGATAACAGTTGCTTGCAAAATCACGGGCAGTCTCTGCTTTTCCACTGAATGTGGAAGCCTGGCTCTTTCCTTCATCAAGAAGACAAGAGTAATGATGCGCTTGACTCGAGGTTGCGACTTGTAATTCCCCACCTCCAAGCGGGAAAACGCAAAGCAAACGTACCCTCAACCTGAAATTGCCATTCCTCAACCGTGGGAAGTCTTCTCATCTCCCGGTTCCTTCCCTGTTCATCGAGTGACGTCGAGCCGGCATGACGGATTCAGAACTCACAAAGTGGCACTTACCTCGGTGGTTATTTGCTTTAGATCAGGGTTGTCCAGTCTTCTCCAGAATGGGCCAGTGTGGTTGCAGGTTGTCATTCTAACCAAGCAGAAGCCACACTTTAGTCTATTGAAAGCCAAGATCAGCGGAGCCAACAATTGGAATCAGGTGTGGCTCCTGCTAGATTGGAACCAAAAGCTGAAGATTGGACAACGCTGCTTAAGACCAATCAGCATATAGACATATTTGCTTATTAAATATAAAACATTGACTATATAGATGGCTGATCGCGGAAAATGGACACCTCTCATCACAGTTTGCATGCTAGCTTGTCGCTAACAAGAGACAGACACGGAGAGACCGCATGTTCTCACCTTTTCGCCCCTGTTCACGGGTCAAACGTGCCCTGTTGCATAATGACGTGTTTACAAACAGCAAAGAGAGCACTAAGAACTCAAGTGGGAAGCAGAAAGAGTCGTAGGAGGCCTGCAGAGAAGCCTATGGCACATTCTGTTGACCAACTCATTCTCAGGTAGGTGATTCCTTCCTTTTGTGCCAACTACCATAAAGTACCTGGAGAAGCTCCAAGCCGTGGACGGGCCAAGAATTGAAGCCGGGTCAACTGCTTGGACTGGAGCTATGCTCACCACTATACCACCAATGCCACGCTGCACCATTCAGCTCTGGTGAACAAAGTGTACGTATGTGCACCACCAAAGTGCCACCGCACCGTGGTTTCTGTAGTGTAGTGGTTATCACGTTTGCCTCACACGCAAAAGGTCCCTGGTCCGAGACCGGGCAGAAACAAGCTAGAAATTCTGAACTTTGCTTTAATGACTGAGCGGTTGTCATCACTGTAGGATCAGGTCCTCTAGGAACAGCCAGAAAGCGAGACCTCCTTTACAGAGGAGATTTCCTTCTTTTGTAGCAAAGCAGTTAATATTTGCTTACCAAATGAAAGGGAGTCTCTGGTTTTCCCCAGAAAGTGGAAGCCTGGCTCTTTCGTTGCTCAACAAGACTCTGTGCGTGACTGGAAAATTTTCCGTAAAGTACTGCTCGCCGAGTTCACCTCGAGAGGTCTGCAAGAGGTCTGCGGCCGAAAAAGGCTGGGAGCGGTTTCCCTTCCATTGAGCTTTTGTAGCAAGGCAGATAACAGTTGCTTGCAAAATCACGGGCAGTCTCTGCTTTTCCACTGAATGTGGAAGCCTGGCTCTTTCCTTCATCAAGAAGACAAGAGTAATGATGCGCTTGACTCGAGGTTGCGACTTGTAATTCCCCACCCCCAAGCGGGAAAACGCAAAGCAAACGTACCCTCAACCTGAAATTGCCATTCCTCAACCGTGGGAAGTCTTCTCATCTCCGGGTTCCTTCCCTGTTCATCGAGTGACGTCGAGCCGGCATGACGGATTCAGAACTCACAAAGTGGCACTTACCTCGGTGGTTATTTGCTTTAGATCAGGGTTGTCCAGTCTTCTCCAGAATGGGCCAGTGTGGTTGCAGGTTGTCATTCTAACCAAGCAGAAGCCACACTTTAGTCTATTGAAAGCCAAGATCAGCGGAGCCAACAATTGGAATCAGGTGTGGCTCCTGCTAGATTGGAACCAAAAGCTGAAGATTGGACAACGCTGCTTAAGACCAATCAGCATATAGACATATTTGCTTATAAAATATAAAACATTGACTATATAGATGGCTGATCGCGGAAAATGTACACCTCTCATCACAGTTTGCATGCTAGCTTGTCGCTAACAAGAGACAGACACGGAGAGACCGCATGTTCTCACCTTTTCGCCCCTGTTCACGGGTCAAACGTGCCCTGTTGCATAATGACGTGTTTACAAACAGCAAAGAGAGCACTAAGAACTCAAGTGGGAAGCAGAAAGAGTCGTAGGAGGCCTGCAGAGAAGCCCATGGCACATTCTGTTGACCAACTCATTCTCAGGCAGGTGATTCCTTCCTTATCCGCCAACTACCATGAAATACCACGAGACGCTCCAAGTTACAATCGGTGCATTGGCCGGGAATCGAACCCAGGTCAACTGGGAGCGGTTTCCCTTCCATTGAGCTTTTGTAGCAAGGCAGATAACAGTTGCTTGCAAAATCACGGGCAGTCTCTGCTTTTCCACTGAATGTGGAAGCCTGGCTCTTTCCTTCATCAAGAAGACAAGAGTAATGATGCGCTTGACTCGAGGTTGCGACTTGTAATTCCCCACCTCCAAGCGGGAAAACGCAAAGCAAACGTACCCTCAACCTGAAATTGCCATTCCTCAACCGTGGGAAGTCTTCTCATCTCCCGGTTCCTTCCCTGTTCATCGAGTGACGTCGAGCCGGCATGACGGATTCAGAACTCACAAAGTGGCACTTACCTCGGTGGTTATTTGCTTTAGATCAGGGTTGTCCAGTCTTCTCCAGAATGGGCCAGTGTGGTTGCAGGTTGTCATTCTAACCAAGCAGAAGCCACACTTTAGTCTATTGAAAGCCAAGATCAGCGGAGCCAACAATTGGAATCAGGTGTGGCTCCTGCTAGATTGGAACCAAAAGCTGAAGATTGGACAACGCTGCTTAAGACCAATCAGCATATAGACATATTTGCTTATAAAATATAAAACATTGACTATATAGATGGCTGATCGCGGAAAATGTACACCTCTCATCACAGTTTGCATGCTAGCTTGTCGCTAACAAGAGACAGACACGGAGAGACCGCATGTTCTCACCTTTTCGCCCCTGTTCACGGGTCAAACGTGCCCTGTTGCATAATGACGTGTTTACAAACAGCAAAGAGAGCACTAAGAACTCAAGTGGGAAGCAGAAAGAGTCGTAGGAGGCCTGCAGAGAAGCCCATGGCACATTCTGTTGACCAACTCATTCTCAGGCAGGTGATTCCTTCCTTATCCGCCAACTACCATGAAATACCACGAGACGCTCCAAGTTACAATCGGTGCATTGGCCGGGAATCGAACCCAGGTCAACTGGGAGCGGTTTCCCTTCCATTGAGCTTTTGTAGCAAGGCAGATAACAGTTGCTTGCAAAATCACGGGCAGTCTCTGCTTTTCCACTGAATGTGGAAGCCTGGCTCTTTCCTTCATCAAGAAGACAAGAGTAATGATGCGCTTGACTCGAGGTTGCGACTTGTAATTCCCCACCTCCAAGCGGGAAAACGCAAAGCAAACGTACCCTCAACCTGAAATTGCCATTCCTCAACCGTGGGAAGTCTTCTCATCTCCGGGTTCCTTCCCTGTTCATCGAGTGACGTCGAGCCGGCATGACGGATTCAGAACTCACAAAGTGGCACTTACCTCGGTGGTTATTTGCTTTAGATCAGGGTTGTCCAGTCTTCTCCAGAATGGGCCAGTGTGGTTGCAGGTTGTCATTCTAACCAAGCAGAAGCCACACTTTAGTCTATTGAAAGCCAAGATCAGCGGAGCCAACAATTGGAATCAGGTGTGGCTCCTGCTAGATTGGAACCAAAAGCT
Source organism: Ictalurus punctatus (assembly GCF_001660625.3). Taxonomy (NCBI): domain Eukaryota; kingdom Metazoa; phylum Chordata; class Actinopteri; order Siluriformes; family Ictaluridae; genus Ictalurus; species Ictalurus punctatus. The sequence goes on from NW_026521160.1 coordinate 10,688, forward strand.
GAAGATTGGACAACGCTGCTTAAGACCAATCAGCATATAGACATATTTGCTTATAAAATATAAAACATTGACTATATAGATGGCTGATCGCGGAAAATGTACACCTCTCATCACAGTTTGCATGCTAGCTTGTCGCTAACAAGAGACAGACACGGAGAGACCGCATGTTCTCACCTTTTCGCCCCTGTTCACGGGTCAAACGTGCCCTGTTGCATAATGACGTGTTTACAAACAGCAAAGAGAGCACTAAGAACTCAAGTGGGAAGCAGAAAGAGTCGTAGGAGGCCTGCAGAGAAGCCCATGGCACATTCTGTTGACCAACTCATTCTCAGGCAGGTGATTCCTTCCTTATCCGCCAACTACCATGAAATACCACGAGACGCTCCAAGTTACAATCGGTGCATTGGCCGGGAATCGAACCCAGGTCAACTGGGAGCGGTTTCCCTTCCATTGAGCTTTTGTAGCAAGGCAGATAACAGTTGCTTGCAAAATCACGGGCAGTCTCTGCTTTTCCACTGAATGTGGAAGCCTGGCTCTTTCCTTCATCAAGAAGACAAGAGTAATGATGCGCTTGACTCGAGGTTGCGACTTGTAATTCCCCACCTCCAAGCGGGAAAACGCAAAGCAAACGTACCCTCAACCTGAAATTGCCATTCCTCAACCGTGGGAAGTCTTCTCATCTCCCGGTTCCTTCCCTGTTCATCGAGTGACGTCGAGCCGGCATGACGGATTCAGAACTCACAAAGTGGCACTTACCTCGGTGGTTATTTGCTTTAGATCAGGGTTGTCCAGTCTTCTCCAGAATGGGCCAGTGTGGTTGCAGGTTGTCATTCTAACCAAGCAGAAGCCACACTTTAGTCTATTGAAAGCCAAGATCAGCGGAGCCAACAATTGGAATCAGGTGTGGCTCCTGCTAGATTGGAACCAAAAGCTGAAGATTGGACAACGCTGCTTAAGACCAATCAGCATATAGACATATTTGCTTATTAAATATAAAACATTGACTATATAGATGGCTGATCGCGGAAAATGGACACCTCTCATCACAGTTTGCATGCTAGCTTGTCGCTAACAAGAGACAGACACGGAGAGACCGCATGTTCTCACCTTTTCGCCCCTGTTCACGGGTCAAACGTGCCCTGTTGCATAATGACGTGTTTACAAACAGCAAAGAGAGCACTAAGAACTCAAGTGGGAAGCAGAAAGAGTCGTAGGAGGCCTGCAGAGAAGCCTATGGCACATTCTGTTGACCAACTCATTCTCAGGTAGGTGATTCCTTCCTTTTGTGCCAACTACCATAAAGTACCTGGAGAAGCTCCAAGCCGTGGACGGGCCAAGAATTGGAGCCGGGTCAACTGCTTGGACTGGAGCTATGCTCACCACTATACCACCAATGCCACGCTGACCATTCAGCTCTGGTGAACAAAGTGTACGTATGTGCACCACCAAAGTGCCACCGCACCGTGGTTTCTGTAGTGTAGTGGTTATCACGTTTGCCTCACACGCAAAAGGTCCCTGGTCCGAGACCGGGCAGAAACAAGCTAGAAATTCTGAACTTTGCTTTAATGACTGAGCGGTTTGTCATCACTGTAGGATCAGGTCCTCTAGAACAGCAGAAAGCGAGACCTCCTTTACAGAGGAGATTTCCTTCTTTTGTAGCAAAGCAGTTAATATTTGCTTACCAAATGAAAGGGAGTCTCTGGTTTTCCCCAGAAAGTGGAAGCCTGGCTCTTTCGTTGCTCAACAAGACTCTGTGCGTGACTGGAAAATTTTCCGTAAAGTACTGCTCGCCGAGTTCACCTCGAGAGGTCTGCAAGAGGTCTGCGGCCGAAAAAGGCTGGGAGCGGTTTCCCTTCCATTGAGCTTTTGTAGCAAGGCAGTTAACAGTTGCTTGCAAAATCACGGGCAGTCTCTGCTTTTCCACTGAATGTGGAAGCCTGGCTCTTTCCTTCATCAAGAAGACAAGAGTAATGATGCGCTTGACTCGAGGTTGCGACTTGTAATTCCCCACCCCCAAGCGGGAAAACGCAAAGCAAACGTACCCTCAACCTGAAATTGCCATTCCTCAACCGTGGGAAGTCTTCTCATCTCCGGTTCCTTCCCTGTTCATCGAGTGACGTCGAGCCGGCATGACGGATTCAGAACTCACAAAGTGGCACTTACCTCGGTGGTTATTTGCTTTAGATCAGGGTTGTCCAGTCTTCTCCAGAATGGGCCAGTGTGGTTGCAGGTTGTCATTCTAACCAAGCAGAAGCCACACTTTAGTCTATTGAAAGCCAAGATCAGCGGAGCCAACAATTGGAATCAGGTGTGGCTCCTGCTAGATTGGAACCAAAAGCTGAAGATTGGACAACGCTGCTTAAGACCAATCAGCATATAGACATATTTGCTTATAAAATATAAAACATTGACTATATAGATGGCTGATCGCGGAAAATGTACACCTCTCATCACAGTTTGCATGCTAGCTTGTCGCTAACAAGAGACAGACACGGAGAGACCGCATGTTCTCACCTTTTCGCCCCTGTTCACGGGTCAAACGTGCCCTGTTGCATAATGACGTGTTTACAAACAGCAAAGAGAGCACTAAGAACTCAAGTGGGAAGCAGAAAGAGTCGTAGGAGGCCTGCAGAGAAGCCTATGGCACATTCTGTTGACCAACTCATTCTCAGGCAGGTGATTCCTTCCTTTTCCGCCAACTACCATAAAGTACCTGAGAAGCTCCAAGCCGTGGACGGGCCAAGAATTGGAGCCGGGTCAACTGCTTGGACTGGAGCTATGCTCACCACTATACCACCAATGCCACGCTGCACCATTCAGCTCTGGTGAACAAAGTGTACGTATGTGCACCACCAAAGTGCCACCGCACCGTGGTTTCTGTAGTGTAGTGGTTATCACGTTTGCCTCACACGCAAAAGGTCCCTGGTTCGAGACCGGCAGAACAAGCTAGAAATTCTGAACTTTGCTTTAATGACTGAGCGGTTGTCATCACTGTAGGATCAGGTTCTCTAGGAACAGCCAGAAAGCGAGACCTCCTTTACAGAGAGATTTCCTTCTTTTGTAGCAAAGCAGTTAGTATTTGCTGTACCAAATGAAAGGGAGTCTCTGGTTTTCCCCAGAAAGTGGAAGCCTGCTCTTTCGTTTGCTCACAAGACTCTGTGCGTGACTGGAAAATTTTCCGTAAAGTACTGCTCGCCGAGTTCACCTCGAGAGGTCTGCAAGAGGTCTGCGGCCGAAAAAGGCTGGGAGCGGTTTCCCTTCCATTGAGCTTTTGTAGCAAGGCAGATAACAGTTGCTTGCAAAATCACGGGCAGTCTCTGCTTTTCCACTGAATGTGGAAGCCTGGCTCTTTCCTTCATCAAGAAGACAAGAGTAATGATGCGCTTGACTCGAGGTTGCGACTTGTAATTCCCCACCCCAAGCGGGAAAACGCAAAGCAAACGTACCCTCAACCTGAAATTGCCATTCCTCAACCGTGGGAAGTCTTCTCATCTCCGGGTTCCTTCCCTGTTCATCGAGTGACGTCGAGCCGGCATGACGGATTCAGAACTCACAAAGTGGCACTTACCTCGGTGGTTATTTGCTTTAGATCAGGGTTGTCCAGTCTTCTCCAGAATGGGCCAGTGTGGTTGCAGGTTGTCATTCTAACCAAGCAGAAGCCACACTTTAGTCTATTGAAAGCCAAGATCAGCGGAGCCAACAATTGGAATCAGGTGTGGCTCCTGCTAGATTGGAACCAAAAGCTGAAGATTGGACAACGCTGCTTAAGACCAATCAGCATATAGACATATTTGCTTATAAAATATAAAACATTGACTATATAGATGGCTGATCGCGGAAAATGTACACCTCTCATCACAGTTTTGCATGCTAGCTTGTCGCTAACAAGAGACAGACACGGAGAGACCGCATGTTCTCACCTTTTCGCCCCTGTTCACGGGTCAAACGTGCCTGTTGCATAATGACGTGTTTACAAACAGCAAAGAGAGCACTAAGAACTCAAGTGGGAAGCAGAAAGAGTCGTAGGAGGCCTGCAGAGAAGCCCATGGCACATTCTGTTGACCAACTCATTCTCAGGCAGGTGATTCCTTCCTTATCCGCCAACTACCATGAAATACCACGAGACGCTCCAAGTTACAATCGGTGCATTGGCCGGGAATCGAACCCAGGTCAACTGGGAGCGGTTTCCCTTCCATTGAGCTTTTGTAGCAAGGCAGATAACAGTTGCTTGCAAAATCACGGGCAGTCTCTGCTTTTCCACTGAATGTGGAAGCCTGGCTCTTTCCTTCATCAAGAAGACAAGAGTAATGATGCGCTTGACTCGAGGTTGCGACTTGTAATTCCCCACCTCCAAGCGGGAAAACGCAAAGCAAACGTACCCTCAACCTGAAATTGCCATTCCTCAACCGTGGGAAGTCTTCTCATCTCCCGGTTCCTTCCCTGTTCATCGAGTGACGTCGAGCCGGCATGACGGATTCAGAACTCACAAAGTGGCACTTACCTCGTGGTTATTTGCTTTAGATCAGGGTTGTCCAGTCTTCTCCAGAATGGGCCAGTGTGGTTGCAGGTTGTCATTCTAACCAAGCAGAAGCCACACTTTAGTCTATTGAAAGCCAAGATCAGCGGAGCCAACAATTGGAATCAGGTGTGGCTCCTGCTAGATTGGAACCAAAAGCTGAAGATTGGACAACGCTGCTTAAGACCAATCAGCATATAGACATATTTGCTTATAAAATATAAAACATTGACTATATAGATGGCTGATCGCGGAAATGTACACCTCTCATCACAGTTTGCATGCTAGCTTGTCGCTAACAAGAGACAGACACGGAGAGACCGCATGTTCTCACCTTTTCGCCCCTGTTCACGGGTCAAACGTGCCCTGTTGCATAATGACGTGTTTACAAACAGCAAAGAGAGCACTAAGAACTCAAGTGGGAAGCAGAAAGAGTCGTAGGAGGCCTGCAGAGAAGCCCATGGCACATTCTGTTGACCAACTCATTCTCAGGCAGGTGATTCCTTCCTTATCCGCCAACTACCATGAAATACCACGAGACGCTCCAAGTTACAATCGGTGCATTGGCCGGGAATCGAACCCAGGTCAACTGGGAGCGGTTTCCCTTCCATTGAGCTTTTGTAGCAAGGCAGATAACAGTTGCTTGCAAAATCACGGGCAGTCTCTGCTTTTCCACTGAATGTGGAAGCCTGGCTCTTTCCTTCATCAAGAAGACAAGAGTAATGATGCGCTTGACTCGAGGTTGCGACTTGTAATTCCCCACCCCAAGCGGGAAAACGCAAAGCAAACGTACCCTCAACCTGAAATTGCCATTCCTCAACCGTGGGAAGTCTTCTCATCTCCGGGTTCCTTCCCTGTTCATCGAGTGACGTCGAGCCGGCATGACGGATTCAGAACTCACAAAGTGGCACTTACCTCGGTGGTTATTTGCTTTAGATCAGGGTTGTCCAGTCTTCTCCAGAATGGGCCAGTGTGGTTGCAGGTTGTCATTCTAACCAAGCAGAAGCCACACTTTAGTCTATTGAAAGCCAAGATCAGCGGAGCCAACAATTGGAATCAGGTGTGGCTCCTGCTAGATTGGAACCAAAAGCTGAAGATTGGACAACGCTGCTTAAGACCAATCAGCATATAGACATATTTGCTTATAAAATATAAAACATTGACTATATAGATGGCTGATCGCGGAAAATGTACACCTCTCATCACAGTTTGCATGCTAGCTTGTCGCTAACAAGAGACAGACACGGAGAGACCGCATGTTCTCACCTTTTCGCCCCTGTTCACGGGTCAAACGTGCCCTGTTGCATAATGACGTGTTTACAAACAGCAAAGAGAGCACTAAGAACTCAAGTGGGAAGCAGAAAGAGTCGTAGGAGGCCTGCAGAGAAGCCCATGGCACATTCTGTTGACCAACTCATTCTCAGGCAGGTGATTCCTTCCTTATCCGCCAACTACCATGAAATACCACGAGACGCTCCAAGTTACAATCGGTGCATTGGCCGGGAATCGAACCCAGGTCAACTGGGAGCGGTTTCCCTTCCATTGAGCTTTTGTAGCAAGGCAGATAACAGTTGCTTGCAAAATCACGGGCAGTCTCTGCTTTTCCACTGAATGTGGAAGCCTGGCTCTTTCCTTCATCAAGAAGACAAGAGTAATGATGCGCTTGACTCGAGGTTGCGACTTGTAATTCCCCACCTCCCGGGAAAACGCAAAGCGCAACCCTTACCTGAACCTGTTGCACTTGGATTCCGTCTTCCAAGTTTCTTCCATCTCCTGACCTCCTCAGCTCCTCGGTGGTGGAATATAACATTCTCATGTTTGCCACTACCAATCCTTAACCTAGTCTGCCAACCTTCTCAGATCTGTCCATGCCTGGCTCTACCCCAACCCCACCTTGTGCTACTGCTAACATACATTAGTTCGTACCAACTACCCACAATTCTCTAAATCTGCTCTGGCTAGAACCCCTCGTGACTTCCAACCTGCCACCTGCCGTAAGCTACAGCTACTTCAACAAAAAGCAAACATGACCTCCTTTCGCCCCCCCGCTCCCACCCCGCCGCCCCCCGATGGCATCGCCCGCCCGCCCCGAGCCACGGCGCGCCCGGACCCGGGCCCGACCCCCGCGCGTGCTTGCCCCGCCGCCGCCCAAGCGGGAAACGAAAGCAAACGTACCCTCAACCTGAAATTGCCATTCCTCAACCGTGAAGTCTTCTCATCTCCCGGTTCCTTCCTGTTCATCATCGAGTGACGTCGAGCCGGCATGACGGATTCAGAACTCACAAAGTGGCACTTACCTCGGTGGTTATTTGCTTTAGATCAGGGTTGTCCAGTCTTCTCCAGAATGGGCCAGTGTGGTTGCAGTTGTCATTCTAACCAAGCAGAAGCCACACTTTAGTCTATTGAAAGCCAGATCAGCGGAGCCAACATTGGAATCAGGTGTGGCTCCTGCTAGATTGGAACCAAAAGCTGAAGATTGGACAACGCTGCTTAAGACCAATCAGCATATAGACATATTTGCTTATTAAATATAAAACATTGACTATATAGATGGCTGATCGCGGAAAATGTACACCTCTCATCACAGTTTGCATGCTAGCTTGTCGCTAACAAGAGACAGACACGGAGAGACCGCATGTTCTCACCTTTTCGCCCCTGTTCACGGGTCAAACGTGCCTGTTGCATAATGACGTGTTTACAAACAGCAAAGAGAGCACTAAGACCTCAAGTGGGAAGCAGAAAGTCATTCGTAGGAGGCCTGCAGAGAAGCCTATGGCATTCTGTTTGACCAACTCATTCTCAGGTAGGTGATTCCTTCCTTTTGTGCCAACTACCATAAAGTCCCTGGAGAAGCTCCAAGCCGTGGAGGCCAAGAATTGGAGCCGGGTCAACTGCTTGGACTGGAGCCAATGCTCACCACTAACCACCATGCCACGCTGCACCATTCAGCTATGGAACAAAGGTACGTATGTGCACCCCAAAGTGCCACCAGCACCGTGTTTCTGTAGTGTAGTGTTTCATCACGTTTGCCTCACACGCAAAAGGTCCCTGTCCAGACCGGGCAGAAACCGCTAGAAATTCTGAACTTTGCTTTAATGACGAGCGTGTTGTCATCAACTGTAGGATCAGGTTCCTCTAGTGACAGCCAGAAAGCGAGACCCCTTTACAGAGGAGATTTTCCTTCTTTTGTAGCAAAGCATTAATATTTGCGTACCAATGAAGGGAGTCTCTGGTTTTCCAGAAAGTGGAAGCTGGCTCTTTCTTGCTCAACAGACTCATGCGTGCCCTGGAAATTTTCCGTAAAGTACTGCTCGCCGAGTTCACCTCGAGAGGCTGCAAGAGGTCTGCGGCCGAAAAAGGTCTGGGAGCGGTTTCCCTTCCATTGAGCTTTTGTAGCAAGGCAGATAACAGTTGCTTGCAAAATCACGGGCAGTCTCTGCTTTTCCACTGAATGTGGAAGCCTGGCTCTTTCCTTCATCAAGAAGACAAGAGTAATGATGCGCTTGACTCGAGGTTGCGACTTGTAATTCCCCACCTCCAAGCGGGAAAACGCAAAGCAAACGTACCCTCAACCTGAAATTGCCATTCCTCAACCGTGGGAAGTCTTCTCATCTCCCGGTTCCTTCCCTGTTCATCGAGTGACGTCGAGCCGGCATGACGGATTCAGAACTCACAAAGTGGCACTTACCTCGGTGGTTATTTGCTTTAGATCAGGGTTGTCCAGTCTTCTCCAGAATGGGCCAGTGTGGTTGCAGGTTGTCATTCTAACCAAGCAGAAGCCACACTTTAGTCTATTGAAAGCCAAGATCAGCGGAGCCAACAATTGGAATCAGGTGTGGCTCCTGCTAGATTGGAACCAAAAGCTGAAGATTGGACAACGCTGCTTAAGACCAATCAGCATATAGACATATTTGCTTATTAAATATAAAACATTGACTATATAGATGGCTGATCGCGGAAAATGGACACCTCTCATCACAGTTTGCATGCTAGCTTGTCGCTAACAAGAGACAGACACGGAGAGACCGCATGTTCTCACCTTTTCGCCCCTGTTCACGGGTCAAACGTGCCCTGTTGCATAATGACGTGTTTACAAACAGCAAAGAGAGCACTAAGAACTCAAGTGGGAAGCAGAAAGAGTCGTAGGAGGCCTGCAGAGAAGCCTATGGCACATTCTGTTGACCAACTCATTCTCAGGTAGGTGATTCCTTCCTTTTGTGCCAACTACCATAAAGTACCTGGAGAAGCTCCAAGCCGTGGACGGGCCAAGAATTGGAGCCGGGTCAACTGCTTGGACTGAGCTATGCTCACCACTATACCACCATGCCACGCTGCACCATTCAGCTCTGGTGAACAAAGTGTACGTATGTGCACCACCAAGTGCCACCGCCACCGTGGTTTCTGTAGTGTAGTGTTATCACGTTTGCCTCACACGCAAAGGTCCCTGGTTCGAGACCGGGCAGAAACAAGCTAGAAATTCTGAACTTTGCTTTAATGACTGAGCGTTTGTCATCACTGTAGATCAGGTTCTCTAGGAACAGCCAGAAAGCGAGACCTCCTTACAGAGGAGATTTCCTTCTTTTGTAGCAAAGCAGTTAGTATTTGCTTACCAAATGAAGGGAGTCTCTGGTTTTCCCCAGAAAGTGGAAGCCTGGCTCTTTCGTTGCTCAACAAGACTCTGTGCGTGACTGGAAAATTTTCCGTAAAGTACTGCTCGCCGAGTTCACCTCGAGAGGTCTGCAAGAGGTCTGCGGCCGAAAAGGCTGGGAGCGGTTTCCCTTCCATTGAGCTTTTGTAGCAAGGCAGATAACAGTTGCTTGCAAAATCACGGGCAGTCTCTGCTTTTCCACTGAATGTGGAAGCCTGGCTCTTTCCTTCATCAAGAAGACAAGAGTAATGATGCGCTTGACTCGAGGTTGCGACTTGTAATTCCCCACCCCAAGCGGGAAAACGCAAAGCAAACGTACCCTCAACCTGAAATTGCCATTCCTCAACCGTGGGAAGTCTTCTCATCTCCGGGTTCCTTCCCTGTTCATCGAGTGACGTCGAGCCGGCATGACGGATTCAGAACTCACAAAGTGGCACTTACCTCGGTGGTTATTTGCTTTAGATCAGGGTTGTCCAGTCTTCTCCAGAATGGGCCAGTGTGGTTGCAGGTTGTCATTCTAACCAAGCAGAAGCCACACTTTAGTCTATTGAAAGCCAAGATCAGCGGAGCCAACAATTGGAATCAGGTGTGGCTCCTGCTAGATTGGAACCAAAAGCTGAAGATTGGACAACGCTGCTTAAGACCAATCAGCATATAGACATATTTGCTTATAAATATAAAACATTGACTATATAGATGGCTGATCGCGGAAAATGTACACCTCTCATCACAGTTTGCATGCTAGCTTGTCGCTAACAAGAGACAGACACGGAGAGACCGCATGTTCTCACCTTTTCGCCCCTGTTCACGGGTCAAACGTGCCCTGTTGCATAATGACGTGTTTACAAACAGCAAAGAGAGCACTAAGAACTCAAGTGGGAAGCAGAAAGAGTCGTAGGAGGCCTGCAGAGAAGCCCATGGCACATTCTGTTGACCAACTCATTCTCAGGCAGGTGATTCCTTCCTTATCCGCCAACTACCATGAAATACCACGAGACGCTCCAAGTTACAATCGGTGCATTGGCCGGGAATCGAACCCAGGTCAACTGGGAGCGGTTTCCCTTCCATTGAGCTTTTGTAGCAAGGCAGATAACAGTTGCTTGCAAAATCACGGGCAGTCTCTGCTTTTCCACTGAATGTGGAAGCCTGGCTCTTTCCTTCATCAAGAAGACAAGAGTAATGATGCGCTTGACTCGAGGTTGCGACTTGTAATTCCCCACCTCCAAGCGGGAAAACGCAAAGCAAACGTACCCTCAACCTGAAATTGCCATTCCTCAACCGTGGGAAGTCTTCTCATCTCCCGGTTCCTTCCCTGTTCATCGAGTGACGTCGAGCCGGCATGACGGATTCAGAACTCACAAAGTGGCACTTACCTCGGTGGTTATTTGCTTTAGATCAGGGTTGTCCAGTCTTCTCCAGAATGGGCCAGTGTGGTTGCAGGTTGTCATTCTAACCAAGCAGAAGCCACACTTTAGTCTATTGAAAGCCAAGATCAGCGGAGCCAACATTGGAATCAGGTGTGGCTCCTGCTAGATTGGAACCAAAAGCTGAAGATTGGACAACGCTGCTTAAGACCAATCAGCATATAGACATATTTGCTTATAAAATATAAAACATTGACTATATAGATGGCTGATCGCGGAAAATGGACACCTCTCATCACAGTTTGCATGCTAGCTTGTCGCTAACAAGAGACAGACACGGAGAGACCGCATGTTCTCACCTTTTCGCCCCTGTTCACGGGTCAAACGTGCCCTGTTGCATAATGACGTGTTTACAAACAGCAAAGAGAGCACTAAGAACTCAAGTGGGAAGCAGAAAGAGTCGTAGGAGGCCTGCAGAGAAGCCCATGGCACATTCTGTTGACCAACTCATTCTCAGGCAGGTGATTCCTTCCTTATCCGCCAACTACCATGAAATACCACGAGACGCTCCAAGTTACAATCGGTGCATTGGCCGGGAATCGAACCCAGGTCAACTGGGAGCGGTTTCCCTTCCATTGAGCTTTTGTAGCAAGGCAGATAACAGTTGCTTGCAAAATCACGGGCAGTCTCTGCTTTTCCACTGAATGTGGAAGCCTGGCTCTTTCCTTCATCAAGAAGACAAGAGTAATGATGCGCTTGACTCGAGGTTGCGACTTGTAATTCCCCACCCCAAGCGGGAAAACGCAAAGCAAACGTACCCTCAACCTGAAATTGCCATTCCTCAACCGTGGGAAGTCTTCTCATCTCCGGGTTCCTTCCCTGTTCATCGAGTGACGTCGAGCCGGCATGACGGATTCAGAACTCACAAAGTGGCACTTACCTCGGTGGTTATTTGCTTTAGATCAGGGTTGTCCAGTCTTCTCCAGAATGGGCCAGTGTGGTTGCAGGTTGTCATTCTAACCAAGCAGAAGCCACACTTTAGTCTATTGAAAGCCAAGATCAGCGGAGCCAACAATTGGAATCAGGTGTGGCTCCTGCTAGATTGGAACCAAAAGCTGAAGATTGGACAACGCTGCTTAAGACCAATCAGCATATAGACATATTTGCTTATAAAATATAAAACATTGACTATATAGATGGCTGATCGCGGAAAATGTACACCTCTCATCACAGTTTGCATGCTAGCTTGTCGCTAACAAGAGACAGACACGGAGAGACCGCATGTTCTCACCTTTTCGCCCCTGTTCACGGGTCAAACGTGCCCTGTTGCATAATGACGTGTTTACAAACAGCAAAGAGAGCACTAAGAACTCAAGTGGGAAGCAGAAAGAGTCGTAGGAGGCCTGCAGAGAAGCCCATGGCACATTCTGTTGACCAACTCATTCTCAGGCAGGTGATTCCTTCCTTATCCGCCAACTACCATGAAATACCACGAGACGCTCCAAGTTACAATCGGTGCATTGGCCGGGAATCGAACCCAGGTCAACTGGGAGCGGTTTCCCTTCCATTGAGCTTTTGTAGCAAGGCAGATAACAGTTGCTTGCAAAATCACGGGCAGTCTCTGCTTTTCCACTGAATGTGGAAGCCTGGCTCTTTCCTTCATCAAGAAGACAAGAGTAATGATGCGCTTGACTCGAGGTTGCGACTTGTAATTCCCCACCTCCAAGCGGGAAAACGCAAAGCAAACGTACCCTCAACCTGAAATTGCCATTCCTCAACCGTGGGAAGTCTTCTCATCTCCCGGTTCCTTCCCTGTTCATCGAGTGACGTCGAGCCGGCATGACGGATTCAGAACTCACAAAGTGGCACTTACCTCGGTGGTTATTTGCTTTAGATCAGGGTTGTCCAGTCTTCTCCAGAATGGGCCAGTGTGGTTGCAGGTTGTCATTCTAACCAAGCAGAAGCCACACTTTAGTCTATTGAAAGCCAAGATCAGCGGAGCCAACAATTGGAATCAGGTGTGGCTCCTGCTAGATTGGAACCAAAAGCTGAAGATTGGACAACGCTGCTTAAGACCAATCAGCATATAGACATATTTGCTTATTAATATAAAACATTGACTATATAGATGGCTGATCGCGGAAAATGGACACCTCTCATCACAGTTTGCATGCTAGCTTGTCGCTAACAAGAGACAGACACGGAGAGACCGCATGTTCTCACCTTTTCGCCCCTGTTCACGGGTCAAACGTGCCCTGTTGCATAATGACGTGTTTACAAACAGCAAAGAGAGCACTAAGAACTCAAGTGGGAAGCAGAAAGAGTCGTAGGAGGCCTGCAGAGAAGCCCATGGCACATTCTGTTGACCAACTCATTCTCAGGCAGGTGATTCCTTCCTTATCCGCCAACTACCATGAAATACCACGAGACGCTCCAAGTTACAATCGGTGCATTGGCCGGGAATCGAACCCAGGTCAACTGGGAGCGGTTTCCCTTCCATTGAGCTTTTGTAGCAAGGCAGATAACAGTTGCTTGCAAAATCACGGGCAGTCTCTGCTTTTCCACTGAATGTGGAAGCCTGGCTCTTTCCTTCATCAAGAAGACAAGAGTAATGATGCGCTTGACTCGAGGTTGCGACTTGTAATTCCCCACCTCCAAGCGGGAAAACGCAAAGCAAACGTACCCTCAACCTGAAATTGCCATTCCTCAACCGTGGGAAGTCTTCTCATCTCCGGTTCCTTCCCTGTTCATCGAGTGACGTCGAGCCGGCATGACGGATTCAGAACTCACAAAGTGGCACTTACCTCGGTGGTTATTTGCTTTAGATCAGGGTTGTCCAGTCTTCTCCAGAATGGGCCAGTGTGGTTGCAGGTTGTCATTCTAACCAAGCAGAAGCCACACTTTAGTCTATTGAAAGCCAAGATCAGCGGAGCCAACAATTGGAATCAGGTGTGGCTCCTGCTAGATTGGAACCAAAAGCTGAAGATTGGACAACGCTGCTTAAGACCAATCAGCATATAGACATATTTGCTTATAAAATATAAAACATTGACTATATAGATGGCTGATCGCGGAAAATGTACACCTCTCATCACAGTTTGCATGCTAGCTTGTCGCTAACAAGAGACAGACACGGAGAGACCGCATGTTCTCACCTTTTCGCCCCTGTTCACGGGTCAAACGTGCCCTGTTGCATAATGACGTGTTTACAAACAGCAAAGAGAGCACTAAGAACTCAAGTGGGAAGCAGAAAGAGTCGTAGGAGGCCTGCAGAGAAGCCCATGGCACATTCTGTTGACCAACTCATTCTCAGGCAGGTGATTCCTTCCTTATCCGCCAACTACCATGAAATACCACGAGACGCTCCAAGTTACAATCGGTGCATTGGCCGGGAATCGAACCCAGGTCAACTGGGAGCGGTTTCCCTTCCATTGAGCTTTTGTAGCAAGGCAGATAACAGTTGCTTGCAAAATCACGGGCAGTCTCTGCTTTTCCACTGAATGTGGAAGCCTGGCTCTTTCCTTCATCAAGAAGACAAGAGTAATGATGCGCTTGACTCGAGGTTGCGACTTGTAATTCCCCACCCCAAGCGGGAAAACGCAAAGCAAACGTACCCTCAACCTGAAATTGCCATTCCTCAACCGTGGGAAGTCTTCTCATCTCGGGTTCCTTCCCTGTTCATCGAGTGACGTCGAGCCGGCATGACGGATTCAGAACTCACAAAGTGGCACTTACCTCGGTGGTTATTTGCTTTAGATCAGGGTTGTCCAGTCTTCTCCAGAATGGGCCAGTGTGGTTGCAGGTTGTCATTCTAACCAAGCAGAAGCCACACTTTAGTCTATTGAAAGCCAAGATCAGCGGAGCCAACAATTGGAATCAGGTGTGGCTCCTGCTAGATTGGAACCAAAAGCTGAAGATTGGACAACGCTGCTTAAGACCAATCAGCATATAGACATATTTGCTTATAAAATATAAAACATTGACTATATAGATGGCTGATCGCGGAAAATGTACACCTCTCATCACAGTTTGCATGCTAGCTTGTCGCTAACAAGAGACAGACACGGAGAGACCGCATGTTCTCACCTTTTCGCCCCTGTTCACGGGTCAAACGTGCCCTGTTGCATAATGACGTGTTTACAAACAGCAAAGAGAGCACTAAGAACTCAAGTGGGAAGCAGAAAGAGTCGTAGGAGGCCTGCAGAGAAGCCCATGGCACATTCTGTTGACCAACTCATTCTCAGGCAGGTGATTCCTTCCTTATCCGCCAACTACCATGAAATACCACGAGACGCTCCAAGTTACAATCGGTGCATTGGCCGGGAATCGAACCCAGGTCAACTGGGAGCGGTTTCCCTTCCATTGAGCTTTTGTAGCAAGGCAGATAACAGTTGCTTGCAAAATCACGGGCAGTCTCTGCTTTTCCACTGAATGTGGAAGCCTGGCTCTTTCCTTCATCAAGAAGACAAGAGTAATGATGCGCTTGACTCGAGGTTGCGACTTGTAATTCCCCACCTCCAAGCGGGAAAACGCAAAGCAAACGTACCCTCAACCTGAAATTGCCATTCCTCAACCGTGGGAAGTCTTCTCATCTCCCGGTTCCTTCCCTGTTCATCGAGTGACGTCGAGCCGGCATGACGGATTCAGAACTCACAAAGTGGCACTTACCTCGGTGGTTATTTGCTTTAGATCAGGGTTGTCCAGTCTTCTCCAGAATGGGCCAGTGTGGTTGCAGGTTGTCATTCTAACCAAGCAGAAGCCACACTTTAGTCTATTGAAAGCCAAGATCAGCGGAGCCAACAATTGGAATCAGGTGTGGCTCCTGCTAGATTGGAACCAAAAGCTGAAGATTGGACAACGCTGCTTAAGACCAATCAGCATATAGACATATTTGCTTATAAATATAAAACATTGACTATATAGATGGCTGATCGCGGAAAATGTACACCTCTCATCACAGTTTGCATGCTAGCTTGTCGCTAACAAGAGACAGACACGGAGAGACCGCATGTTCTCACCTTTTCGCCCCTGTTCACGGGTCAAACGTGCCCTGTTGCATAATGACGTGTTTACAAACAGCAAAGAGAGCACTAAGAACTCAAGTGGGAAGCAGAAAGAGTCGTAGGAGGCCTGCAGAGAAGCCCATGGCACATTCTGTTGACCAACTCATTCTCAGGCAGGTGATTCCTTCCTTATCCGCCAACTACCATGAAATACCACGAGACGCTCCAAGTTACAATCGGTGCATTGCCGGGAATCGAACCCAGGTCAACTGGGAGCGGTTTCCCTTCCATTGAGCTTTTGTAGCAAGGCAGATAACAGTTGCTTGCAAAATCACGGGCAGTCTCTGCTTTTCCACTGAATGTGGAAGCCTGGCTCTTTCCTTCATCAAGAAGACAAGAGTAATGATGCGCTTGACTCGAGGTTGCGACTTGTAATTCCCCACCTCCAAGCGGGAAAACGCAAAGCAAACGTACCCTCAACCTGAAATTGCCATTCCTCAACCGTGGGAAGTCTTCTCATCTCCCGGTTCCTTCCCTGTTCATCGAGTGACGTCGAGCCGGCATGACGGATTCAGAACTCACAAAGTGGCACTTACCTCGGTGGTTATTTGCTTTAGATCAGGGTTGTCCAGTCTTCTCCAGAATGGGCCAGTGTGGTTGCAGGTTGTCATTCTAACCAAGCAGAAGCCACACTTTAGTCTATTGAAAGCCAAGATCAGCGGAGCCAACAATTGGAATCAGGTGTGGCTCCTGCTAGATTGGAACCAAAAGCTGAAGATTGGACAACGCTGCTTAAGACCAATCAGCATATAGACATATTTGCTTATAAAATATAAAACATTGACTATATAGATGGCTGATCGCGGAAAATGGACACCTCTCATCACAGTTTGCATGCTAGCTTGTCGCTAACAAGAGACAGACACGGAGAGACCGCATGTTCTCACCTTTTCGCCCCTGTTCACGGGTCAAACGTGCCCTGTTGCATAATGACGTGTTTACAAACAGCAAAGAGAGCACTAAGAACTCAAGTGGGAAGCAGAAAGAGTCGTAGGAGGCCTGCAGAGAAGCCCATGGCACATTCTGTTGACCAACTCATTCTCAGGCAGGTGATTCCTTCCTTATCCGCCAACTACCATGAAATACCACGAGACGCTCCAAGTTACAATCGGTGCATTGGCCGGGAATCGAACCCAGGTCAACTGGGAGCGGTTTCCCTTCCATTGAGCTTTTGTAGCAAGGCAGATAACAGTTGCTTGCAAAATCACGGGCAGTCTCTGCTTTTCCACTGAATGTGGAAGCCTGGCTCTTTCCTTCATCAAGAAGACAAGAGTAATGATGCGCTTGACTCGAGGTTGCGACTTGTAATTCCCCACCTCCAAGCGGGAAAACGCAAAGCAAACGTACCCTCAACCTGAAATTGCCATTCCTCAACCGTGGGAAGTCTTCTCATCTCCCGGTTCCTTCCCTGTTCATCGAGTGACGTCGAGCCGGCATGACGGATTCAGAACTCACAAAGTGGCACTTACCTCGGTGGTTATTTGCTTTAGATCAGGGTTGTCCAGTCTTCTCCAGAATGGGCCAGTGTGGTTGCAGGTTGTCATTCTAACCAAGCAGAAGCCACACTTTAGTCTATTGAAAGCCAAGATCAGCGGAGCCAACAATTGGAATCAGGTGTGGCTCCTGCTAGATTGGAACCAAAAGCTGAAGATTGGACAACGCTGCTTAAGACCAATCAGCATATAGACATATTTGCTTATAAAATATAAAACATTGACTATATAGATGGCTGATCGCGGAAAATGTACACCTCTCATCACAGTTTGCATGCTAGCTTGTCGCTAACAAGAGACAGACACGGAGAGACCGCATGTTCTCACCTTTTCGCCCCTGTTCACGGGTCAAACGTGCCCTGTTGCATAATGACGTGTTTACAAACAGCAAAGAGAGCACTAAGAACTCAAGTGGGAAGCAGAAAGAGTCGTAGGAGGCCTGCAGAGAAGCCCATGGCACATTCTGTTGACCAACTCATTCTCAGGCAGGTGATTCCTTCCTTATCCGCCAACTACCATGAAATACCACGAGACGCTCCAAGTTACAATCGGTGCATTGGCCGGGAATCGAACCCAGGTCAACTGGGAGCGGTTTCCCTTCCATTGAGCTTTTGTAGCAAGGCAGATAACAGTTGCTTGCAAAATCACGGGCAGTCTCTGCTTTTCCACTGAATGTGGAAGCCTGGCTCTTTCCTTCATCAAGAAGACAAGAGTAATGATGCGCTTGACTCGAGGTTGCGACTTGTAATTCCCCACCTCCAAGCGGGAAAACGCAAAGCAAACGTACCCTCAACCTGAAATTGCCATTCCTCAACCGTGGGAAGTCTTCTCATCTCCCGGTTCCTTCCCTGTTCATCGAGTGACGTCGAGCCGGCATGACGGATTCAGAACTCACAAAGTGGCACTTACCTCGGTGGTTATTTGCTTTAGATCAGGGTTGTCCAGTCTTCTCCAGAATGGGCCAGTGTGGTTGCAGGTTGTCATTCTAACCAAGCAGAAGCCACACTTTAGTCTATTGAAAGCCAAGATCAGCGGAGCCAACAATTGGAATCAGGTGTGGCTCCTGCTAGATTGGAACCAAAAGCTGAAGATTGGACAACGCTGCTTAAGACCAATCAGCATATAGACATATTTGCTTATTAAATATAAAACATTGACTATATAGATGGCTGATCGCGGAAAATGGACACCTCTCATCACAGTTTGCATGCTAGCTTGTCGCTAACAAGAGACAGACACGGAGAGACCGCATGTTCTCACCTTTTCGCCCCTGTTCACGGGTCAAACGTGCCCTGTTGCATAATGACGTGTTTACAAACAGCAAAGAGAGCACTAAGAACTCAAGTGGGAAGCAGAAAGAGTCGTAGGAGGCCTGCAGAGAAGCCCATGGCACATTCTGTTGACCAACTCATTCTCAGGCAGGTGATTCCTTCCTTATCCGCCAACTACCATGAAATACCACGAGACGCTCCAAGTTACAATCGGTGCATTGGCCGGGAATCGAACCCAGGTCAACTGGGAGCGGTTTCCCTTCCATTGAGCTTTTGTAGCAAGGCAGATAACAGTTGCTTGCAAAATCACGGGCAGTCTCTGCTTTTCCACTGAATGTGGAAGCCTGGCTCTTTCCTTCATCAAGAAGACAAGAGTAATGATGCGCTTGACTCGAGGTTGCGACTTGTAATTCCCCACCTCCAAGCGGGAAAACGCAAAGCAAACGTACCCTCAACCTGAAATTGCCATTCCTCAACCGTGGGAAGTCTTCTCATCTCCCGGTTCCTTCCCTGTTCATCGAGTGACGTCGAGCCGGCATGACGGATTCAGAACTCACAAAGTGGCACTTACCTCGGTGGTTATTTGCTTTAGATCAGGGTTGTCCAGTCTTCTCCAGAATGGGCCAGTGTGGTTGCAGGTTGTCATTCTAACCAAGCAGAAGCCACACTTTAGTCTATTGAAAGCCAAGATCAGCGGAGCCAACAATTGGAATCAGGTGTGGCTCCTGCTAGATTGGAACCAAAAGCTGAAGATTGGACAACGCTGCTTAAGACCAATCAGCATATAGACATATTTGCTTATAAAATATAAAACATTGACTATATAGATGGCTGATCGCGGAAAATGTACACCTCTCATCACAGTTTGCATGCTAGCTTGTCGCTAACAAGAGACAGACACGGAGAGACCGCATGTTCTCACCTTTTCGCCCCTGTTCACGGGTCAAACGTGCCCTGTTGCATAATGACGTGTTTACAAACAGCAAAGAGAGCACTAAGAACTCAAGTGGGAAGCAGAAAGAGTCGTAGGAGGCCTGCAGAGAAGCCCATGGCACATTCTGTTGACCAACTCATTCTCAGGCAGGTGATTCCTTCCTTATCCGCCAACTACCATGAAATACCACGAGACGCTCCAAGTTACAATCGGTGCATTGGCCGGGAATCGAACCCAGGTCAACTGGGAGCGGTTTCCCTTCCATTGAGCTTTTGTAGCAAGGCAGATAACAGTTGCTTGCAAAATCACGGGCAGTCTCTGCTTTTCCACTGAATGTGGAAGCCTGGCTCTTTCCTTCATCAAGAAGACAAGAGTAATGATGCGCTTGACTCGAGGTTGCGACTTGTAATTCCCCACCTCCAAGCGGGAAAACGCAAAGCAAACGTACCCTCAACCTGAAATTGCCATTCCTCAACCGTGGGAAGTCTTCTCATCTCCGGGTTCCTTCCCTGTTCATCGAGTGACGTCGAGCCGGCATGACGGATTCAGAACTCACAAAGTGGCACTTACCTCGGTGGTTATTTGCTTTAGATCAGGGTTGTCCAGTCTTCTCCAGAATGGGCCAGTGTGGTTGCAGGTTGTCATTCTAACCAAGCAGAAGCCACACTTTAGTCTATTGAAAGCCAAGATCAGCGGAGCCAACAATTGGAATCAGGTGTGGCTCCTGCTAGATTGGAACCAAAAGCTGAAGATTGGACAACGCTGCTTAAGACCAATCAGCATATAGACATATTTGCTTATTAAATATAAAACATTGACTATATAGATGGCTGATCGCGGAAAATGGACACCTCTCATCACAGTTTGCATGCTAGCTTGTCGCTAACAAGAGACAGACACGGAGAGACCGCATGTTCTCACCTTTTCGCCCCTGTTCACGGGTCAAACGTGCCCTGTTGCATAATGACGTGTTTACAAACAGCAAAGAGAGCACTAAGAACTCAAGTGGGAAGCAGAAAGAGTCGTAGGAGGCCTGCAGAGAAGCCCATGGCACATTCTGTTGACCAACTCATTCTCAGGCAGGTGATTCCTTCCTTATCCGCCAACTACCATGAAATACCACGAGACGCTCCAAGTTACAATCGGTGCATTGGCCGGGAATCGAACCCAGGTCAACTGGGAGCGGTTTCCCTTCCATTGAGCTTTTGTAGCAAGGCAGATAACAGTTGCTTGCAAAATCACGGGCAGTCTCTGCTTTTCCACTGAATGTGGAAGCCTGGCTCTTTCCTTCATCAAGAAGACAAGAGTAATGATGCGCTTGACTCGAGGTTGCGACTTGTAATTCCCCACCTCCAAGCGGGAAAACGCAAAGCAAACGTACCCTCAACCTGAAATTGCCATTCCTCAACCGTGGGAAGTCTTCTCATCTCCGGTTCCTTCCCTGTTCATCGAGTGACGTCGAGCCGGCATGACGGATTCAGAACTCACAAAGTGGCACTTACCTCGGTGGTTATTTGCTTTAGATCAGGGTTGTCCAGTCTTCTCCAGAATGGGCCAGTGTGGTTGCAGGTTGTCATTCTAACCAAGCAGAAGCCACACTTTAGTCTATTGAAAGCCAAGATCAGCGGAGCCAACAATTGGAATCAGGTGTGGCTCCTGCTAGATTGGAACCAAAAGCTGAAGATTGGACAACGCTGCTTAAGACCAATCAGCATATAGACATATTTGCTTATTAAATATAAAACATTGACTATATAGATGGCTGATCGCGGAAAATGTACACCTCTCATCACAGTTTGCATGCTAGCTTGTCGCTAACAAGAGACAGACACGGAGAGACCGCATGTTCTCACCTTTTCGCCCCTGTTCACGGGTCAAACGTGCCCTGTTGCATAATGACGTGTTTACAAACAGCAAAGAGAGCACTAAGAACTCAAGTGGGAAGCAGAAAGAGTCGTAGGAGGCCTGCAGAGAAGCCCATGGCACATTCTGTTGACCAACTCATTCTCAGGCAGGTGATTCCTTCCTTATCCGCCAACTACCATGAAATACCACGAGACGCTCCAAGTTACAATCGGTGCATTGGCCGGGAATCGAACCCAGGTCAACTGGGAGCGGTTTCCCTTCCATTGAGCTTTTGTAGCAAGGCAGATAACAGTTGCTTGCAAAATCACGGGCAGTCTCTGCTTTTCCACTGAATGTGGAAGCCTGGCTCTTTCCTTCATCAAGAAGACAAGAGTAATGATGCGCTTGACTCGAGGTTGCGACTTGTAATTCCCCACCTCCAAGCGGGAAAACGCAAAGCAAACGTACCCTCAACCTGAAATTGCCATTCCTCAACCGTGGGAAGTCTTCTCATCTCCGGGTTCCTTCCCTGTTCATCGAGTGACGTCGAGCCGGCATGACGGATTCAGAACTCACAAAGTGGCACTTACCTCGGTGGTTATTTGCTTTAGATCAGGGTTGTCCAGTCTTCTCCAGAATGGGCCAGTGTGGTTGCAGGTTGTCATTCTAACCAAGCAGAAGCCACACTTTAGTCTATTGAAAGCCAAGATCAGCGGAGCCAACAATTGGAATCAGGTGTGGCTCCTGCTAGATTGGAACCAAAAGCTGAAGATTGGACAACGCTGCTTAAGACCAATCAGCATATAGACATATTTGCTTATAAAATATAAAACATTGACTATATAGATGGCTGATCGCGGAAAATGGACACCTCTCATCACAGTTTGCATGCTAGCTTGTCGCTAACAAGAGACAGACACGGAGAGACCGCATGTTCTCACCTTTTCGCCCCTGTTCACGGGTCAAACGTGCCCTGTTGCATAATGACGTGTTTACAAACAGCAAAGAGAGCACTAAGAACTCAAGTGGGAAGCAGAAAGAGTCGTAGGAGGCCTGCAGAGAAGCCCATGGCACATTCTGTTGACCAACTCATTCTCAGGCAGGTGATTCCTTCCTTATCCGCCAACTACCATGAAATACCACGAGACGCTCCAAGTTACAATCGGTGCATTGGCCGGGAATCGAACCCAGGTCAACTGGGAGCGGTTTCCCTTCCATTGAGCTTTTGTAGCAAGGCAGATAACAGTTGCTTGCAAAATCACGGGCAGTCTCTGCTTTTCCACTGAATGTGGAAGCCTGGCTCTTTCCTTCATCAAGAAGACAAGAGTAATGATGCGCTTGACTCGAGGTTGCGACTTGTAATTCCCCACCTCCAAGCGGGAAAACGCAAAGCAAACGTACCCTCAACCTGAAATTGCCATTCCTCAACCGTGGGAAGTCTTCTCATCTCCGGGTTCCTTCCCTGTTCATCGAGTGACGTCGAGCCGGCATGACGGATTCAGAACTCACAAAGTGGCACTTACCTCGGTGGTTATTTGCTTTAGATCAGGGTTGTCCAGTCTTCTCCAGAATGGGCCAGTGTGGTTGCAGGTTGTCATTCTAACCAAGCAGAAGCCACACTTTAGTCTATTGAAAGCCAAGATCAGCGGAGCCAACAATTGGAATCAGGTGTGGCTCCTGCTAGATTGGAACCAAAAGCTGAAGATTGGACAACGCTGCTTAAGACCAATCAGCATATAGACATATTTGCTTATTAAATATAAAACATTGACTATATAGATGGCTGATCGCGGAAAATGGACACCTCTCATCACAGTTTGCATGCTAGCTTGTCGCTAACAAGAGACAGACACGGAGAGACCGCATGTTCTCACCTTTTCGCCCCTGTTCACGGGTCAAACGTGCCCTGTTGCATAATGACGTGTTTACAAACAGCAAAGAGAGCACTAAGAACTCAAGTGGGAAGCAGAAAGAGTCGTAGGAGGCCTGCAGAGAAGCCCATGGCACATTCTGTTGACCAACTCATTCTCAGGCAGGTGATTCCTTCCTTATCCGCCAACTACCATGAAATACCACGAGACGCTCCAAGTTACAATCGGTGCATTGGCCGGGAATCGAACCCAGGTCAACTGGGAGCGGTTTCCCTTCCATTGAGCTTTTGTAGCAAGGCAGATAACAGTTGCTTGCAAAATCACGGGCAGTCTCTGCTTTTCCACTGAATGTGGAAGCCTGGCTCTTTCCTTCATCAAGAAGACAAGAGTAATGATGCGCTTGACTCGAGGTTGCGACTTGTAATTCCCCACCTCCAAGCGGGAAAACGCAAAGCAAACGTACCCTCAACCTGAAATTGCCATTCCTCAACCGTGGGAAGTCTTCTCATCTCCCGGT
This sequence comes from Ictalurus punctatus, assembly GCF_001660625.3. Classification (NCBI taxonomy): domain Eukaryota; kingdom Metazoa; phylum Chordata; class Actinopteri; order Siluriformes; family Ictaluridae; genus Ictalurus; species Ictalurus punctatus. The sequence goes on from NW_026521160.1 coordinate 34,210, forward strand.
TCCTTCCCTGTTCATCGAGTGACGTCGAGCCGGCATGACGGATTCAGAACTCACAAAGTGGCACTTACCTCGGTGGTTATTTGCTTTAGATCAGGGTTGTCCAGTCTTCTCCAGAATGGGCCAGTGTGGTTGCAGGTTGTCATTCTAACCAAGCAGAAGCCACACTTTAGTCTATTGAAAGCCAAGATCAGCGGAGCCAACAATTGGAATCAGGTGTGGCTCCTGCTAGATTGGAACCAAAAGCTGAAGATTGGACAACGCTGCTTAAGACCAATCAGCATATAGACATATTTGCTTATTAAATATAAAACATTGACTATATAGATGGCTGATCGCGGAAAATGGACACCTCTCATCACAGTTTGCATGCTAGCTTGTCGCTAACAAGAGACAGACACGGAGAGACCGCATGTTCTCACCTTTTCGCCCCTGTTCACGGGTCAAACGTGCCCTGTTGCATAATGACGTGTTTACAAACAGCAAAGAGAGCACTAAGAACTCAAGTGGGAAGCAGAAAGAGTCGTAGGAGGCCTGCAGAGAAGCCCATGGCACATTCTGTTGACCAACTCATTCTCAGGCAGGTGATTCCTTCCTTATCCGCCAACTACCATGAAATACCACGAGACGCTCCAAGTTACAATCGGTGCATTGGCCGGGAATCGAACCCAGGTCAACTGGGAGCGGTTTCCCTTCCATTGAGCTTTTGTAGCAAGGCAGATAACAGCTGCTTGCAAAATCACGGGCAGTCTCTGCTTTTCCACTGAATGTGGAAGCCTGGCTCTTTCCTTCATCAAGAAGACAAGAGTAATGATGCGCTTGACTCGAGGTTGCGACTTGTAATTCCCCACCTCCAAGCGGGAAAACGCAAAGCAAACGTACCCTCAACCTGAAATTGCCATTCCTCAACCGTGGGAAGTCTTCTCATCTCCCGGTTCCTTCCCTGTTCATCGAGTGACGTCGAGCCGGCATGACGGATTCAGAACTCACAAAGTGGCACTTACCTCGGTGGTTATTTGCTTTAGATCAGGGTTGTCCAGTCTTCTCCAGAATGGGCCAGTGTGGTTGCAGGTTGTCATTCTAACCAAGCAGAAGCCACACTTTAGTCTATTGAAAGCCAAGATCAGCGGAGCCAACAATTGGAATCAGGTGTGGCTCCTGCTAGATTGGAACCAAAAGCTGAAGATTGGACAACGCTGCTTAAGACCAATCAGCATATAGACATATTTGCTTATTAAATATAAAACATTGACTATATAGATGGCTGATCGCGGAAAATGGACACCTCTCATCACAGTTTGCATGCTAGCTTGTCGCTAACAAGAGACAGACACGGAGAGACCGCATGTTCTCACCTTTTCGCCCCTGTTCACGGGTCAAACGTGCCCTGTTGCATAATGACGTGTTTACAAACAGCAAAGAGAGCACTAAGAACTCAAGTGGGAAGCAGAAAGAGTCGTAGGAGGCCTGCAGAGAAGCCCATGGCACATTCTGTTGACCAACTCATTCTCAGGCAGGTGATTCCTTCCTTATCCGCCAACTACCATGAAATACCACGAGACGCTCCAAGTTACAATCGGTGCATTGGCCGGGAATCGAACCCAGGTCAACTGGGAGCGGTTTCCCTTCCATTGAGCTTTTGTAGCAAGGCAGATAACAGCTGCTTGCAAAATCACAGGCAGTCTCTGCTTTTCCACTGAATGTGGAAGCCTGGCTCTTTCCTTCATCAAGAAGACAAGAGTAATGATGCGCTTGACTCGAGGTTGCGACTTGTAATTCCCCACCTCCAAGCGGGAAAACGCAAAGCAAACGTACCCTCAACCTGAAATTGCCATTCCTCAACCGTGGGAAGTCTTCTCATCTCCCGGTTCCTTCCCTGTTCATCGAGTGACGTCGAGCCGGCATGACGGATTCAGAACTCACAAAGTGGCACTTACCTCGGTGGTTATTTGCTTTAGATCAGGGTTGTCCAGTCTTCTCCAGAATGGGCCAGTGTGGTTGCAGGTTGTCATTCTAACCAAGCAGAAGCCACACTTTAGTCTATTGAAAGCCAAGATCAGCGGAGCCAACAATTGGAATCAGGTGTGGCTCCTGCTAGATTGGAACCAAAAGCTGAAGATTGGACAACGCTGCTTAAGACCAATCAGCATATAGACATATTTGCTTATTAAATATAAAACATTGACTATATAGATGGCTGATCGCGGAAAATGGACACCTCTCATCACAGTTTGCATGCTAGCTTGTCGCTAACAAGAGACAGACACGGAGAGACCGCATGTTCTCACCTTTTCGCCCCTGTTCACGGGTCAAACGTGCCCTGTTGCATAATGACGTGTTTACAAACAGCAAAGAGAGCACTAAGAACTCAAGTGGGAAGCAGAAAGAGTCGTAGGAGGCCTGCAGAGAAGCCCATGGCACATTCTGTTGACCAACTCATTCTCAGGCAGGTGATTCCTTCCTTATCCGCCAACTACCATGAAATACCACGAGACGCTCCAAGTTACAATCGGTGCATTGGCCGGGAATCGAACCCAGGTCAACTGGGAGCGGTTTCCCTTCCATTGAGCTTTTGTAGCAAGGCAGATAACAGCTGCTTGCAAAATCACAGGCAGTCTCTGCTTTTCCACTGAATGTGGAAGCCTGGCTCTTTCCTTCATCAAGAAGACAAGAGTAATGATGCGCTTGACTCGAGGTTGCAACTTGTAATTCCCCACCTCCAAGCGGGAAAACGCAAAGCAAACGTACCCTCAACCTGAAATTGCCATTCCTCAACCGTGGGAAGACTTCTCATCTCCCGGTTCCTTCCCTGTTCATCGAGTGACGTCGAGCCGGCATGACGGATTCAGAACTCACAAAGTGGCACTTACCTCGGTGGTTATTTGCTTTAGATCAGGGTTGTCCAGTCTTCTCCAGAATGGGCCAGTGTGGTTGCAGGTTGTCATTCTAACCAAGCAGAAGCCACACTTTAGTCTATTGAAAGCCAAGATCAGCGGAGCCAACAATTGGAATCAGGTGTGGCTCCTGCTAGATTGGAACCAAAAGCTGAAGATTGGACAACGCTGCTTAAGACCAATCAGCATATAGACATATTTGCTTATTAAATATAAAACATTGACTAAATAGATGGCTGATCGCGGAAAATGGACACCTCTCATCACAGTTTGCATGCTAGCTTGTCGCTAACAAGAGACAGACACGGAGAGACCGCATGTTCTCACCTTTTCGCCCCTGTTCACGGGTCAAACGTGCCCTGTTGCATAATGACGTGTTTACAAACAGCAAAGAGAGCACTAAGAACTCAAGTGGGAAGCAGAAAGAGTCGTAGGAGGCCTGCAGAGAAGCCCATGGCACATTCTGTTGACCAACTCATTCTCAGGCAGGTGATTCCTTCCTTATCCGCCAACTACCATGAAATACCACGAGACGCTCCAAGTTACAATCGGTGCATTGGCCGGGAATCGAACCCAGGTCAACTGGGAGCGGTTTCCCTTCCATTGAGCTTTTGTAGCAAGGCAGATAACAGCTGCTTGCAAAATCACAGGCAGTCTCTGCTTTTCCACTGAATGTGGAAGCCTGGCTCTTTCCTTCATCAAGAAGACAAGAGTAATGATGCGCTTGACTCGAGGTTGCGACTTGTAATTCCCCACCTCCAAGCGGGAAAACGCAAAGCAAACGTACCCTCAACCTGAAATTGCCATTCCTCAACCGTGGGAAGTCTTCTCATCTCCGGGTTCCTTCCCTGTTCATCGAGTGACGTCGAGCCGGCATGACGGATTCAGAACTCACAAAGTGGCACTTACCTCGGTGGTTATTTGCTTTAGATCAGGGTTGTCCAGTCTTCTCCAGAATGGGCCAGTGTGGTTGCAGGTTGTCATTCTAACCAAGCAGAAGCCACACTTTAGTCTATTGAAAGCCAAGATCAGCGGAGCCAACAATTGGAATCAGGTGTGGCTCCTGCTAGATTGGAACCAAAAGCTGAAGATTGGACAACGCTGCTTAAGACCAATCAGCATATAGACATATTTGCTTATTAAATATAAAACATTGACTATATAGATGGCTGATCGCGGAAAATGGACACCTCTCATCACAGTTTGCATGCTAGCTTGTCGCTAACAAGAGACAGACACGGAGAGACCGCATGTTCTCACCTTTTCGCCCCTGTTCACGGGTCAAACGTGCCCTGTTGCATAATGACGTGTTTACAAACAGCAAAGAGAGCACTAAGAACTCAAGTGGGAAGCAGAAAGAGTCGTAGGAGGCCTGCAGAGAAGCCCATGGCACATTCTGTTGACCAACTCATTCTCAGGCAGGTGATTCCTTCCTTATCCGCCAACTACCATGAAATACCACGAGACGCTCCAAGTTACAATCGGTGCATTGGCCGGGAATCGAACCCAGGTCAACTGGGAGCGGTTTCCCTTCCATTGAGCTTTTGTAGCAAGGCAGATAACAGCTGCTTGCAAAATCACAGGCAGTCTCTGCTTTTCCACTGAATGTGGAAGCCTGGCTCTTTCCTTCATCAAGAAGACAAGAGTAATGATGCGCTTGACTCGAGGTTGCGACTTGTAATTCCCCACCTCCAAGCGGGAAAACGCAAAGCAAACGTACCCTCAACCTGAAATTGCCATTCCTCAACCGTGGGAAGTCTTCTCATCTCCGGGTTCCTTCCCTGTTCATCGAGTGACGTCGAGCCGGCATGACGGATTCAGAACTCACAAAGTGGCACTTACCTCGGTGGTTATTTGCTTTAGATCAGGGTTGTCCAGTCTTCTCCAGAATGGGCCAGTGTGGTTGCAGGTTGTCATTCTAACCAAGCAGAAGCCACACTTTAGTCTATTGAAAGCCAAGATCAGCGGAGCCAACAATTGGAATCAGGTGTGGCTCCTGCTAGATTGGAACCAAAAGCTGAAGATTGGACAACGCTGCTTAAGACCAATCAGCATATAGACATATTTGCTTATTAAATATAAAACATTGACTATATAGATGGCTGATCGCGGAAAATGGACACCTCTCATCACAGTTTGCATGCTAGCTTGTCGCTAACAAGAGACAGACACGGAGAGACCGCATGTTCTCACCTTTTCGCCCCTGTTCACGGGTCAAACGTGCCCTGTTGCATAATGACGTGTTTACAAACAGCAAAGAGAGCACTAAGAACTCAAGTGGGAAGCAGAAAGAGTCGTAGGAGGCCTGCAGAGAAGCCCATGGCACATTCTGTTGACCAACTCATTCTCAGGCAGGTGATTCCTTCCTTATCCGCCAACTACCATGAAATACCACGAGACGCTCCAAGTTACAATCGGTGCATTGGCCGGGAATCGAACCCAGGTCAACTGGGAGCGGTTTCCCTTCCATTGAGCTTTTGTAGCAAGGCAGATAACAGCTGCTTGCAAAATCACAGGCAGTCTCTGCTTTTCCACTGAATGTGGAAGCCTGGCTCTTTCCTTCATCAAGAAGACAAGAGTAATGATGCGCTTGACTCGAGGTTGCGACTTGTAATTCCCCACCTCCAAGCGGGAAAACGCAAAGCAAACGTACCCTCAACCTGAAATTGCCATTCCTCAACCGTGGGAAGTCTTCTCATCTCCGGGTTCCTTCCCTGTTCATCGAGTGACGTCGAGCCGGCATGACGGATTCAGAACTCACAAAGTGGCACTTACCTCGGTGGTTATTTGCTTTAGATCAGGGTTGTCCAGTCTTCTCCAGAATGGGCCAGTGTGGTTGCAGGTTGTCATTCTAACCAAGCAGAAGCCACACTTTAGTCTATTGAAAGCCAAGATCAGCGGAGCCAACAATTGGAATCAGGTGTGGCTCCTGCTAGATTGGAACCAAAAGCTGAAGATTGGACAACGCTGCTTAAGACCAATCAGCATATAGACATATTTGCTTATTAAATATAAAACATTGACTATATAGATGGCTGATCGCGGAAAATGGACACCTCTCATCACAGTTTGCATGCTAGCTTGTCGCTAACAAGAGACAGACACGGAGAGACCGCATGTTCTCACCTTTTCGCCCCTGTTCACGGGTCAAACGTGCCCTGTTGCATAATGACGTGTTTACAAACAGCAAAGAGAGCACTAAGAACTCAAGTGGGAAGCAGAAAGAGTCGTAGGAGGCCTGCAGAGAAGCCCATGGCACATTCTGTTGACCAACTCATTCTCAGGCAGGTGATTCCTTCCTTATCCGCCAACTACCATGAAATACCACGAGACGCTCCAAGTTACAATCGGTGCATTGGCCGGGAATCGAACCCAGGTCAACTGGGAGCGGTTTCCCTTCCATTGAGCTTTTGTAGCAAGGCAGATAACAGCTGCTTGCAAAATCACAGGCAGTCTCTGCTTTTCCACTGAATGTGGAAGCCTGGCTCTTTCCTTCATCAAGAAGACAAGAGTAATGATGCGCTTGACTCGAGGTTGCGACTTGTAATTCCCCACCTCCAAGCGGGAAAACGCAAAGCAAACGTACCCTCAACCTGAAATTGCCATTCCTCAACCGTGGGAAGTCTTCTCATCTCCGGGTTCCTTCCCTGTTCATCGAGTGACGTCGAGCCGGCATGACGGATTCAGAACTCACAAAGTGGCACTTACCTCGGTGGTTATTTGCTTTAGATCAGGGTTGTCCAGTCTTCTCCAGAATGGGCCAGTGTGGTTGCAGGTTGTCATTCTAACCAAGCAGAAGCCACACTTTAGTCTATTGAAAGCCAAGATCAGCGGAGCCAACAATTGGAATCAGGTGTGGCTCCTGCTAGATTGGAACCAAAAGCTGAAGATTGGACAACGCTGCTTAAGACCAATCAGCATATAGACATATTTGCTTATTAAATATAAAACATTGACTATATAGATGGCTGATCGCGGAAAATGGACACCTCTCATCACAGTTTGCATGCTAGCTTGTCGCTAACAAGAGACAGACACGGAGAGACCGCATGTTCTCACCTTTTCGCCCCTGTTCACGGGTCAAACGTGCCCTGTTGCATAATGACGTGTTTACAAACAGCAAAGAGAGCACTAAGAACTCAAGTGGGAAGCAGAAAGAGTCGTAGGAGGCCTGCAGAGAAGCCCATGGCACATTCTGTTGACCAACTCATTCTCAGGCAGGTGATTCCTTCCTTATCCGCCAACTACCATGAAATACCACGAGACGCTCCAAGTTACAATCGGTGCATTGGCCGGGAATCGAACCCAGGTCAACTGGGAGCGGTTTCCCTTCCATTGAGCTTTTGTAGCAAGGCAGATAACAGCTGCTTGCAAAATCACAGGCAGTCTCTGCTTTTCCACTGAATGTGGAAGCCTGGCTCTTTCCTTCATCAAGAAGACAAGAGTAATGATGCGCTTGACTCGAGGTTGCGACTTGTAATTCCCCACCTCCAAGCGGGAAAACGCAAAGCAAACGTACCCTCAACCTGAAATTGCCATTCCTCAACCGTGGGAAGACTTCTCATCTCCCGGTTCCTTCCCTGTTCATCGAGTGACGTCGAGCCGGCATGACGGATTCAGAACTCACAAAGTGGCACTTACCTCGGTGGTTATTTGCTTTAGATCAGGGTTGTCCAGTCTTCTCCAGAATGGGCCAGTGTGGTTGCAGGTTGTCATTCTAACCAAGCAGAAGCCACACTTTAGTCTATTGAAAGCCAAGATCAGCGGAGCCAACAATTGGAATCAGGTGTGGCTCCTGCTAGATTGGAACCAAAAGCTGAAGATTGGACAACGCTGCTTAAGACCAATCAGCATATAGACATATTTGCTTATTAAATATAAAACATTGACTATATAGATGGCTGATCGCGGAAAATGGACACCTCTCATCACAGTTTGCATGCTAGCTTGTCGCTAACAAGAGACAGACACGGAGAGACCGCATGTTCTCACCTTTTCGCCCCTGTTCACGGGTCAAACGTGCCCTGTTGCATAATGACGTGTTTACAAACAGCAAAGAGAGCACTAAGAACTCAAGTGGGAAGCAGAAAGAGTCGTAGGAGGCCTGCAGAGAAGCCCATGGCACATTCTGTTGACCAACTCATTCTCAGGCAGGTGATTCCTTCCTTATCCGCCAACTACCATGAAATACCACGAGACGCTCCAAGTTACAATCGGTGCATTGGCCGGGAATCGAACCCAGGTCAACTGGGAGCGGTTTCCCTTCCATTGAGCTTTTGTAGCAAGGCAGATAACAGCTGCTTGCAAAATCACAGGCAGTCTCTGCTTTTCCACTGAATGTGGAAGCCTGGCTCTTTCCTTCATCAAGAAGACAAGAGTAATGATGCGCTTGACTCGAGGTTGCAACTTGTAATTCCCCACCTCCAAGCGGGAAAACGCAAAGCAAACGTACCCTCAACCTGAAATTGCCATTCCTCAACCGTGGGAAGACTTCTCATCTCTCGGTTCCTTCCCTGTTCATCGAGTGACGTCGAGCCGGCATGACGGATTCAGAACTCACAAAGTGGCACTTACCTCGGTGGTTATTTGCTTTAGATCAGGGTTGTCCAGTCTTCTCCAGAATGGGCCAGTGTGGTTGCAGGTTGTCATTCTAACCAAGCAGAAGCCACACTTTAGTCTATTGAAAGCCAAGATCAGCGGAGCCAACAATTGGAATCAGGTGTGGCTCCTGCTAGATTGGAACCAAAAGCTGAAGATTGGACAACGCTGCTTAAGACCAATCAGCATATAGACATATTTGCTTATTAAATATAAAACATTGACTATATAGATGGCTGATCGCGGAAAATGGACACCTCTCATCACAGTTTGCATGCTAGCTTGTCGCTAACAAGAGACAGACACGGAGAGACCGCATGTTCTCACCTTTTCGCCCCTGTTCACGGGTCAAACGTGCCCTGTTGCATAATGACGTGTTTACAAACAGCAAAGAGAGCACTAAGAACTCAAGTGGGAAGCAGAAAGAGTCGTAGGAGGCCTGCAGAGAAGCCTATGGCACATTCTGTTGACCAACTCATTCTCAGGTAGGTGATTCCTTCGTTTTGTGCCAACTACCATAAAGTACCTGGAGAAGCTCCAAGCTACAACCCGTGGACGGGCCAAGAATTGGAGCCGGGTCAACTGCTTGGACTGGAGCTATGCTCACCACTATACCACCAATGCCACGCTGCACCATTCAGCTCTGGTGAACAAAGTGTATGTATGTGCACCACCAAAGTGCCACCGCACCGTGGTTTCTGTAGTGTAGTGGTTATCACGTTTGCCTCACACGCAAAAGGTCCCTGGTTCGAGACCGGGCAGAAACAAGCTAGAAATTCTGAACTTTGCTTTAATGACTGAGCGGTTGTCATCACTGTAGGATCAGGTCCTCTAGGAACAGCCAGAAAGCGAGACCTCCTTTACAGAGGAGATTTCCTTCTTTTGTAGCAAAGCAGTTAATATTTGCTTACCAAATGAAAGGGAGTCTCTGGTTTTCCCCAGAAAGTGGAAGCCTGGCTCTTTCGTTGCTCAACAAGACTCTGTGCGTGACTGGAAAATTTTCCGTAAAGTACTGCTCGCCGAGTTCACCTCGAGAGGTCTGCAAGAGGTCTGCGGCCGAAAAAGGCTGGGAGCGGTTTCCCTTCCATTGAGCTTTTGTAGCAAGGCAGATAACAGTTGCTTGCAAAATCACGGGCAGTCTCTGCTTTTCCACTGAATGTGGAAGCCTGGCTCTTTCCTTCATCAAGAAGACAAGAGTAATGATGCGCTTGACTCGAGGTTGCGACTTGTAATTCCCCACCTCCAAGCGGGAAAACGCAAAGCAAACGTACCCTCAACCTGAAATTGCCATTCCTCAACCGTGGGAAGTCTTCTCATCTCCGGGTTCCTTCCCTGTTCATCGAGTGACGTCGAGCCGGCATGACGGATTCAGAACTCACAAAGTGGGACTTACCTCGGTGGTTATTTGCTTTAGATCAGGGTTGTCCAGTCTTCTCCAGAATGGGCCAGTGTGGTTGCAGGTTGTCATTCTAACCAAGCAGAAGCCACACTTTAGTCTATTGAAAGCCAAGATCAGCGGAGCCAACAATTGGAATCAGGTGTGGCTCCTGCTAGATTGGAACCAAAAGCTGAAGATTGGACAACGCTGCTGAAGACCAATCAGCATATAGACATATTTGCTTATAAAATATAAAACATTGACTATATAGATGGCTGATCGCGGAAAATGTACACCTCTCATCACAGTTTGCATGCTAGCTTGTCGCTAACAAGAGACAGACACGGAGAGACCGCATGTTCTCACCTTTTCGCCCCTGTTCACGGGTCAAACGTGCCCTGTTGCATAATGACGTGTTTACAAACAGCAAAGAGAGCACTAAGAACTCAAGTGGGAAGCAGAAAGAGTCGTAGGAGGCCTGCAGAGAAGCCCATGGCACATTCTGTTGACCAACTCATTCTCAGGCAGGTGATTCCTTCCTTATCCGCCAACTACCATGAAATACCACGAGACGCTCCAAGTTACAATCGGTGCATTGGCCGGGAATCGAACCCAGGTCAACTGGGAGCGGTTTCCCTTCCATTGAGCTTTTGTAGCAAGGCAGATAACAGCTGCTTGCAAAATCACAGGCAGTCTCTGCTTTTCCACTGAATGTGGAAGCCTGGCTCTTTCCTTCATCAAGAAGACAAGAGTAATGATGCGCTTGACTCGAGGTTGCGACTTGTAATTCCCCACCTCCAAGCGGGAAAACGCAAAGCAAACGTACCCTCAACCTGAAATTGCCATTCCTCAACCGTGGGAAGTCTTCTCATCTCCCGGTTCCTTCCCTGTTCATCGAGTGACGTCGAGCCGGCATGACGGATTCAGAACTCACAAAGTGGCACTTACCTCAGTGGTTATTTGCTTTAGATCAGGGTTGTCCAGTCTTCTCCAGAATGGGCCAGTGTGGTTGCAGGTTGTCATTCTAACCAAGCAGAAGCCACACTTTAGTCTATTGAAAGCCAAGATCAGCGGAGCCAACAATTGGAATCAGGTGTGGCTCCTGCTAGATTGGAACCAAAAGCTGAAGATTGGACAACGCTGCTTAAGACCAATCAGCATATAGACATATTTGCTTATAAAATATAAAACATTGACTATATAGATGGCTGATCGCGGAAAATGGACACCTCTCATCACAGTTTGCATGCTAGCTTGTCGCTAACAAGAGACAGACACGGAGAGACCGCATGTTCTCACCTTTTCGCCCCTGTTCACGGGTCAAACGTGCCCTGTTGCATAATGACGTGTTTACAAACAGCAAAGAGAGCACTAAGAACTCAAGTGGGAAGCAGAAAGAGTCGTAGGAGGCCTGCAGAGAAGCCCATGGCACATTCTGTTGACCAACTCATTCTCAGGCAGGTGATTCCTTCCTTATCCGCCAACTACCATGAAATACCACGAGACGCTCCAAGTTACAATCGGTGCATTGGCCGGGAATCGAACCCAGGTCAACTGGGAGCGGTTTCCCTTCCATTGAGCTTTTGTAGCAAGGCAGATAACAGCTGCTTGCAAAATCACAGGCAGTCTCTGCTTTTCCACTGAATGTGGAAGCCTGGCTCTTTCCTTCATCAAGAAGACAAGAGTAATGATGCGCTTGACTCGAGGTTGCAACTTGTAATTCCCCACCTCCAAGCGGGAAAACGCAAAGCAAACGTACCCTCAACCTGAAATTGCCATTCCTCAACCGTGGGAAGACTTCTCATCTCCGGGTTCCTTCCCTGTTCATCGAGTGACGTCGAGCCGGCATGACGGATTCAGAACTCACAAAGTGGCACTTACCTCGGTGGTTATTTGCTTTAGATCAGGGTTGTCCAGTCTTCTCCAGAATGGGCCAGTGTGGTTGCAGGTTGTCATTCTAACCAAGCAGAAGCCACACTTTAGTCTATTGAAAGCCAAGATCAGCGGAGCCAACAATTGGAATCAGGTGTGGCTCCTGCTAGATTGGAACCAAAAGCTGAAGATTGGACAACGCTGCTTAAGACCAATCAGCATATAGACATATTTGCTTATTAAATATAAAACATTGACTATATAGATGGCTGATCGCGGAAAATGGACACCTCTCATCACAGTTTGCATGCTAGCTTGTCGCTAACAAGAGACAGACACGGAGAGACCGCATGTTCTCACCTTTTCGCCCCTGTTCACGGGTCAAACGTGCCCTGTTGCATAATGACGTGTTTACAAACAGCAAAGAGAGCACTAAGAACTCAAGTGGGAAGCAGAAAGAGTCGTAGGAGGCCTGCAGAGAAGCCTATGGCACATTCTGTTGACCAACTCATTCTCAGGTAGGTGATTCCTTCGTTTTGTGCCAACTACCATAAAGTACCTGGAGAAGCTCCAAGCTACAACCCGTGGACGGGCCAAGAATTGGAGCCGGGTCAACTGCTTGGACTGGAGCTATGCTCACCACTATACCACCAATGCCACGCTGCACCATTCAGCTCTGGTGAACAAAGTGTATGTATGTGCACCACCAAAGTGCCACCGCACCGTGGTTTCTGTAGTGTAGTGATTATCACGTTTGCCTCACACGCAAAAGGTCCCTGGTTCGAGAGCGGGCAGAAACAAGCTAGAAATTCTGAACTTTGCTTTAATGACTGAGCGGTTGTCATCACTGTAGGATCAGGTCCTCTAGGAACAGCCAGAAAGCGAGACCTCCTTTACAGAGGAGATTTCCTTCTTTTGTAGCAAAGCAGTTAATATTTGCTTACCAAATGAAAGGGAGTCTCTGGTTTTCCCCAGAAAGTGGAAGCCTGGCTCTTTCGTTGCTCAACAAGACTCTGTGCGTGACTGGAAAATTTTCCGTAAAGTACTGCTCGCCGAGTTCACCTCGAGAGGTCTGCAAGAGGTCTGCGGCCGAAAAAGGCTGGGAGCGGTTTCCCTTCCATTGAGCTTTTGTAGCAAGGCAGATAACAGTTGCTTGCAAAATCACGGGCAGTCTCTGCTTTTCCACTGAATGTGGAAGCCTGGCTCTTTCCTTCATCAAGAAGACAAGAGTAATGATGCGCTTGACTCGAGGTTGCGACTTGTAATTCCCCACCTCCAAGCGGGAAAACGCAAAGCAAACGTACCCTCAACCTGAAATTGCCATTCCTCAACCGTGGGAAGTCTTCTCATCTCCCGGTTCCTTCCCTGTTCATCGAGTGACGTCGAGCCGGCATGACGGATTCAGAACTCACAAAGTGGCACTTACCTCAGTGGTTATTTGCTTTAGATCAGGGTTGTCCAGTCTTCTCCAGAATGGGCCAGTGTGGTTGCAGGTTGTCATTCTAACCAAGCAGAAGCCACACTTTAGTCTATTGAAAGCCAAGATCAGCGGAGCCAACAATTGGAATCAGGTGTGGCTCCTGCTAGATTGGAACCAAAAGCTGAAGATTGGACAACGCTGCTGAAGACCAATCAGCATATAGACATATTTGCTTATAAAATATAAAACATTGACTATATAGATGGCTGATCGCGGAAAATGTACACCTCTCATCACAGTTTGCATGCTAGCTTGTCGCTAACAAGAGACAGACACGGAGAGACCGCATGTTCTCACCTTTTCGCCCCTGTTCACGGGTCAAACGTGCCCTGTTGCATAATGACGTGTTTACAAACAGCAAAGAGAGCACTAAGAACTCAAGTGGGAAGCAGAAAGAGTCGTAGGAGGCCTGCAGAGAAGCCCATGGCACATTCTGTTGACCAACTCATTCTCAGGCAGGTGATTCCTTCCTTATCCGCCAACTACCATGAAATACCACGAGACGCTCCAAGTTACAATCGGTGCATTGGCCGGGAATCGAACCCAGGTCAACTGGGAGCGGTTTCCCTTCCATTGAGCTTTTGTAGCAAGGCAGATAACAGCTGCTTGCAAAATCACAGGCAGTCTCTGCTTTTCCACTGAATGTGGAAGCCTGGCTCTTTCCTTCATCAAGAAGACAAGAGTAATGATGCGCTTGACTCGAGGTTGCGACTTGTAATTCCCCACCTCCAAGCGGGAAAACGCAAAGCAAACGTACCCTCAACCTGAAATTGCCATTCCTCAACCGTGGGAAGTCTTCTCATCTCCGGGTTCCTTCCCTGTTCATCGAGTGACGTCGAGCCGGCATGACGGATTCAGAACTCACAAAGTGGCACTTACCTCGGTGGTTATTTGCTTTAGATCAGGGTTGTCCAGTCTTCTCCAGAATGGGCCAGTGTGGTTGCAGGTTGTCATTCTAACCAAGCAGAAGCCACACTTTAGTCTATTGAAAGCCAAGATCAGCGGAGCCAACAATTGGAATCAGGTGTGGCTCCTGCTAGATTGGAACCAAAAGCTGAAGATTGGACAACGCTGCTTAAGACCAATCAGCATATAGACATATTTGCTTATTAAATATAAAACATTGACTATATAGATGGCTGATCGCGGAAAATGGACACCTCTCATCACAGTTTGCATGCTAGCTTGTCGCTAACAAGAGACAGACACGGAGAGACCGCATGTTCTCACCTTTTCGCCCCTGTTCACGGGTCAAACGTGCCCTGTTGCATAATGACGTGTTTACAAACAGCAAAGAGAGCACTAAGAACTCAAGTGGGAAGCAGAAAGAGTCGTAGGAGGCCTGCAGAGAAGCCTATGGCACATTCTGTTGACCAACTCATTCTCAGGTAGGTGATTCCTTCGTTTTGTGCCAACTACCATAAAGTACCTGGAGAAGCTCCAAGCTACAACCCGTGGACGGGCCAAGAATTGGAGCCGGGTCAACTGCTTGGACTGGAGCTATGCTCACCACTATACCACCAATGCCACGCTGCACCATTCAGCTCTGGTGAACAAAGTGTATGTATGTGCACCACCAAAGTGCCACCGCACCGTGGTTTCTGTAGTGTAGTGGTTATCACGTTTGCCTCACACGCAAAAGGTCCCTGGTTCGAGACCGGGCAGAAACAAGCTAGAAATTCTGAACTTTGCTTTAATGACTGAGCGGTTGTCATCACTGTAGGATCAGGTCCTCTAGGAACAGCCAGAAAGCGAGACCTCCTTTACAGAGGAGATTTCCTTCTTTTGTAGCAAAGCAGTTAATATTTGCTTACCAAATGAAAGGGAGTCTCTGGTTTTCCCCAGAAAGTGGAAGCCTGGCTCTTTCGTTGCTCAACAAGACTCTGTGCGTGACTGGAAAATTTTCCGTAAAGTACTGCTCGCCGAGTTCACCTCGAGAGGTCTGCAAGAGGTCTGCGGCCGAAAAAGGCTGGGAGCGGTTTCCCTTCCATTGAGCTTTTGTAGCAAGGCAGATAACAGTTGCTTGCAAAATCACGGGCAGTCTCTGCTTTTCCACTGAATGTGGAAGCCTGGCTCTTTCCTTCATCAAGAAGACAAGAGTAATGATGCGCTTGACTCGAGGTTGCGACTTGTAATTCCCCACCTCCAAGCGGGAAAACGCAAAGCAAACGTACCCTCAACCTGAAATTGCCATTCCTCAACCGTGGGAAGTCTTCTCATCTCCGGGTTCCTTCCCTGTTCATCGAGTGACGTCGAGCCGGCATGACGGATTCAGAACTCACAAAGTGGCACTTACCTCGGTGGTTATTTGCTTTAGATCAGGGTTGTCCAGTCTTCTCCAGAATGGGCCAGTGTGGTTGCAGGTTGTCATTCTAACCAAGCAGAAGCCACACTTTAGTCTATTGAAAGCCAAGATCAGCGGAGCCAACAATTGGAATCAGGTGTGGCTCCTGCTAGATTGGAACCAAAAGCTGAAGATTGGACAACGCTGCTGAAGACCAATCAGCATATAGACATATTTGCTTATAAAATATAAAACATTGACTATATAGATGGCTGATCGCGGAAAATGTACACCTCTCATCACAGTTTGCATGCTAGCTTGTCGCTAACAAGAGACAGACACGGAGAGACCGCATGTTCTCACCTTTTCGCCCCTGTTCACGGGTCAAACGTGCCCTGTTGCATAATGACGTGTTTACAAACAGCAAAGAGAGCACTAAGAACTCAAGTGGGAAGCAGAAAGAGTCGTAGGAGGCCTGCAGAGAAGCCCATGGCACATTCTGTTGACCAACTCATTCTCAGGCAGGTGATTCCTTCCTTATCCGCCAACTACCATGAAATACCACGAGACGCTCCAAGTTACAATCGGTGCATTGGCCGGGAATCGAACCCAGGTCAACTGGGAGCGGTTTCCCTTCCATTGAGCTTTTGTAGCAAGGCAGATAACAGCTGCTTGCAAAATCACAGGCAGTCTCTGCTTTTCCACTGAATGTGGAAGCCTGGCTCTTTCCTTCATCAAGAAGACAAGAGTAATGATGCGCTTGACTCGAGGTTGCGACTTGTAATTCCCCACCTCCAAGCGGGAAAACGCAAAGCAAACGTACCCTCAACCTGAAATTGCCATTCCTCAACCGTGGGAAGTCTTCTCATCTCCGGGTTCCTTCCCTGTTCATCGAGTGACGTCGAGCCGGCATGACGGATTCAGAACTCACAAAGTGGCACTTACCTCGGTGGTTATTTGCTTTAGATCAGGGTTGTCCAGTCTTCTCCAGAATGGGCCAGTGTGGTTGCAGGTTGTCATTCTAACCAAGCAGAAGCCACACTTTAGTCTATTGAAAGCCAAGATCAGCGGAGCCAACAATTGGAATCAGGTGTGGCTCCTGCTAGATTGGAACCAAAAGCTGAAGATTGGACAACGCTGCTTAAGACCAATCAGCATATAGACATATTTGC
>NW_026521161.1:0-67276 GCF_001660625.3 Ictalurus punctatus
GAGGATGGGGAAAGTGATGGGTCTCATCATCCACTCGGACCAGACGTGCGGCGTGCAGGGCCCGGACGTGTGCCCTAAATTTATGCCTTATCCGAGATGTCCTGACCAAGGCAAAGGAGCAAGCCAGCCCTTAGCCTTGCTGAGCCTGGACCAGGAAAAAGCGTTCGACCGGGTGGGCCATGCTTTCCCTTTTGCAGTGCTTCAAGAAGTTAAGCTTTGGGCCAAGGTTTATAAGGGGGGTAAAGCTGTTGTATGAAGAGGTGGCAAGTAGGGTTTGCGTCACTGGGTTCTTGTCGAGGCCGGTGAGGCAGGCAGGTGGGGTGATGCAAGGTGTCCACTCTCCCCGCTGCTATACGTACTGGCAATTGAGCCGCTAGTGGCTAGCCTGCGAGCAGATCAAAGACTAGCAGGGTGCCATGTCCCTGGGGGGGGGCGAAAGCTTTAGTCTCGTTTTATGCGGATGACCTGACTCTCTTTGTAACAGATGAGAAGACTTCCACAGGGTAGAGTCCACCTGAGGTCCTACTGCCATGCATCTGGAGCTCTGGTGAATTCTGAGAAGTCCAGGTTACTGCCGTGTGAATCCTGGCGGGGCAGGTCAGTGTTTGGGGTGGCTACTCCGTATGCCCAGAGGGATAAAGATTCTAGGCGTTAATTTTTTCATTCACCAGTGGTGCCAGGATTGGGCCATGTGCTAAAGAAAGTGCAGCAGCGCCTTGCGCTATGGAGACAAGAAGGCGTCGATTAACGGACAAGCACTCGTCATAAAACGGACATCTTGTCCAGTAAATAAATAAATGAATGATGAATGAATGACGAATGAATGAATGAATACGTATTCATGTTAAACTTGGGGGGAAAAAAAAAAAAAAGTAGGAAAAAAGACAAAGTGACATATGTACTTGACATATAGTATCTGTTTCTTATCAGTTTATACCTGATACGTCCTCCATTCGAGGACTTTATATTAAACGGATTTTTAGAGCGAGGAGCTGGAAGAGGGGCTTGCTCCGTCCCGCTCCACGCATCGACCTGGTATTGCAGTACCTCCAGGAACGGTGCCCCTTTTCAAAGGGGTCAAATGAAGAAGAAGGAAGGAAGGAAGGAAATAAATGATGAATGAATGAATGAATGAACGAATGAATGAATGAATACGTATTCATGTTAACGATTGGGGGGAAAAAAAAAAAAAAATAGGGGGTAGAAAAAAGACAAAGTGACATATGGTACTTAAAAAAAAAAAAAAAAAAAAAAAAAATTTCTTGTATTAATTGTACAAAATGGAACAGGTGTCAGTCGTAAAGGTTTCAGATGTACTTAATGGAAAAGGGAGGACCTATTAGGTTAAATACAAACCCCAGCCCACATCCAGCTCTAGACCAATCCTAACATCTGTAGCTATCAAGGCTGTGCAGGTGTAAGGGGCCGGCGCAAGCCAACCTACCCTAGACCGGATTCTAGGCCTCCGATGGAGTTTCGGAGGCCTGGACTGACTTCCTGTATAGCTCGGGTTTCTCTTCATTCACGCATAAATCTTTCGCCTTTTACTAAAGATTTCCGTGAGAGGAACGTTGACGATTTCAACTTATTTTTGTGAGCTTTGCTGAGGCAAAGCTGTATTTGTTTCACAGTTTAACGTAAGAGAGGGAAGAAGTTTGGCTTTGGGATGCAAGGTCGGTTGGGCGTGGTGCCTAGTTGCTCATCCTCTCTGCGCAAGGTCTTCAAGCGCGTGGTCAGGCATGTCGTCCAGGAGTGGAGGCTCTGCCAGCTGGTGCTCGTTAGGCCAAGGCCATAACGGGTTATCGCTTCTCGGCCTTTTGGCTAAGATCAAGTGTAGTATCTGTTCTTATCAGTTTAATACCTGATACGTCCTCCATTCGAGGACTTTATATTAAACGGATTTTAGAGCGAGGAGCTGGAAGAGGGGCTTGCTCCGTCCGCTCCACGCATCGACCTGGTATTGCAGTACCTCCAGGACGGTGCACCTTTTCAAAGGGTCCAATGAAAGAAGAAGGAAGGAAAGGAAGGAAATAAATGAATGAATGAATGAATGAATGAACGAATGAATGAATGAATACGTATTCATGTTAAACGATTGGGGGGAAAAAAAAAAAAAGTAGGAAAAAAGACAAAGTGACATATGGTACTTAAAAAAAAAAAAAAAAAAAAAAAAAAAAATTTCTTGTATTTAATTGTACAAAATGGAACAGGTGTCAGTCGTAAAGGTTTCAGATGTACTTAATTGGAAAAGGGAGGGGACCTATTAGGTTTAATACAAACCACAGCCCACATCCAGCTCTAGACCAATCCTACATCTGTAGCTATCAAGGCTGTGCAGGTGTAAGGGGCCGGCGCAAGCCAACCTACCCTAGACCGATTTCTAGGCCTCCGATGGAGTTTCGGAGGCCTGGACTGACTTCCTGTATAGCTCGGGTTTCTCTTCATTCACGCATAAATCTTTCGCCTTTTACTAAAGATTTCCGTGGAGAGGAACGTTGACGAGTTCAACTTATTTTTGTGAGCTTTGCTGAGGCAAAGCTGTATTTGTTTCACAGTTTAACGTAAGAGAGGGAGAAGTTTGGCTTTGGGATGCAAGGTCGGTTGGGCGTGGTGCCTAGTTGCTCAATCCTCTCTGCGCAGGTCTTCAAGCGCGTGGTCAGGCATGTCGTCCAGAGTGGAGGCTCTGCCAGCTGGTGCTCGTTAGGCCAGAGGCCATAACGGGTTATCGCTTCTCGGCCTTTTGGCTAAGATCAATCGGAAGGGACAGCGATCGACTCTTTGGTGGCCATTGCCCTTAATCTTTTTGTGATTTTGGACAGAACTATCCAAGAGAAATTTGTGCGGACCCTGTTTTTCTTCAGCGGATGGTGACAGAACATCGAGCCAGTGGACCTGTGGAAGGTAAGTACAAATTTATTTATTAAATTCTTTTCCTTTTTTTTTCGTTTTGAAAATATTTTATTTCGTTTACTTTGTATTTGTTTTACTTATTTATTATAGTTTATCTATTTAATTTATTTATTTATAGGCTAGTGGTGCCTCCAAAATGTCGGCTGCTCGTGCCGGCATGAGGAGGCACCACAGCGTGCGCTTTTTGTTTAAAGAGGTGGATGGAAAGCTCCTGGGGATGTCACGCTTGATTTCTCCAGAAGTTAATCCAGAAATCTCTTGGCTTCAAACCCGACGAACTGAACTGTCTCGTGACTCTGCCCCTGAACAAAGGTTTTGATGTTAGTTTTAGGACCGCTTCTCTGCTAATGATTTCTGGCAACGGTTTTGACGGTTGTAAGGCCCATTTCTCCATGTTCACCGTGGAGAAACTTCTGACAATTCGCTTAAAACGGTGATTGTTAGGATGTTTAATGAAACGGTGACTGGAGACGATATTTTGCGTATGGCTGGGAGATTTTGCACTGTTCGCGGACAACCCAGTCAAAGTGTTGGATGAGGACGGCATCTGGAATTGTTCCTGGCGAATTCCCTTAAACAATGGGAAGACGCTGGGGGCTACCAGGGCCTGAGACATCTGCCTTCCATGATTGTGTTGGGAGAGAACAGAGGCTACATCCATTACCAAGGGATGCCCAAACTCTGCCGTAAGTGTGGGAGAATGGGACATCTCGCCGACGCGTGCCAGGAAATAATTTGTGGAAAATGTAGAGAAATTGGTCACTTTTTGATGAGTGCACCATTGGCAGACGGTGCAATCTGTGTGGAGAGACAAACACCTCTACAGAGATTGCCCCAAGAGCTTTGCCAAAACTGAAAAGCAACAAGATGGCCGCCCCACAAACGCAACAAACAGAACAAACAACGGAGAAGGAGGCGGGCCCGCGGTTTTGGCGGAAAAATCAACTCTCCCGTCAGCTTCGGGCCTGAGCAGATACGGTAAGTGGGGGCGGCCTTAGGGGCGGAGTCAGCAACCAGAGGAGGAAGCCCCCCCCCCCGCGAATAAAGTACAGGAAATGGCGGAAGGGAGGAAGGGACGCTTCCTCCATGGAGACAGTTCCAGAGTTAAGTGTGGTATCTGGGGAGAGTGAGCCAGACAGTCCTCTCCCGAATGCTCAGGTGCAGAAAAGACTGCGGATCTCCTCTGTTGTAACAGAGGAGAAGAAACTGAGGGCAGAGCATGGGCGGGACAGTTCTTCCTCGGAAGAACTGAACCGCTTATGGCCCTCAGAGCCCCCAAATGAGGTTTCTTTCTTGCACCTCCAGCTGAGAACATCATCGCCAAGGAGCCGCGAGAGGTTGCCTCCGCGGCCCGTGCGGCAGCAGACACTTGCCCTCCTGAACCCAGGCCCACTGAGATAAAGGAAGAGCAATGTCACAAGAAATAATATGCCTTTAAATTTGTTTTAACGTTGTCTCTGCATGTTTTTAACACTGTTTTTATACCTTTTTACCATACTGCTCATGGCCCTCACAATCTCTACCATCAATGTGAAGTGTGAGGTCCAACCTGAGAGCACAGAGTGTATTATCCTTTTTAAAATCTTTTAAGTCAGATGTGATTTTATTACAAGATGTGCTTTGCCCTTTTTATCCAGCTATAGAAATGGGAAGACATGTGGACCCCGGGACCCTCCGTGTGGAGCGGTTCCAATTTTAATAAATGTGATGGTGTCCCATTTTAATAAAAATCCCAACATCGTGGTGAAGGGCAGCACAGTGGTGAGAGATGGCCGGGCAATTTTAGCCATCTGACTTTTTTAGATAGGGATTTTACCATTCTTATGTGTATGGTTTTAACAGAAAAAAATGAAAGATATGAACTTTTAGAAGACCTGCAGTCCCACATGCTAGGGAGGGCTCCTTTAATCGTAGCAGGGGATTTTAATTGTATTTTAACAGCTAAAGATAGGAAAAGGTAACAGGGGAGTGCGCAGTGATAAAACAATATCGGTTTTACCTCCAGGTAGATCAAAGATTTTAAACTAGTCGACTGTTTTAAAGCATTGCATCAAAGAGAGGAGGGCTTCACCTGTTCAGTGGTGATGGCACCAGAGCCTCTCGGATCGACTATGTTTTGACACGGGACTGCCCGCCGACCGATGCTACACTGACCCCTCTCTTCTTTTCAGACACATGATGCTGTCCTGCACCCTTTCACTGTCCCACTGGTGTGACGGTAGGAGGAGGGCTGTGGAGGCTGAACTGCTCGGTGTTAGAAGACAAAGAAGTAGTCAGAGAGTATAGGGAGCAGTTCACAGCCATTGCGACCCTCCAGGACTTTTATGAGTCACGAGCACAGTGGTGGGAGATGGTAAAGGAACGGACAGGAAAGTTTTTTAAGAGGGTAGGGAAAGACAAGGAAAATAAGGAAAAAAGATGCATGATGGGACTGCAAAAAAGACTGCAGAGATATTTTAACCTTTTTAAACTGTGGGATTGATTTTACTGAAAGATATTAAGAAGTAAAAGCTGAAATGCATGTTTTATCAGATATACAAAATAAGGGGTCATTTTAAGAAGCAGAGAGAGGGAGATTGAGGAAGGTGAAAATGTACAAGGTATTTTTTAAAAGGTTGTTTCAAGGGGAGGTACAATTGCCGCAATAAAAGATGGAGGGAGGGAACTAAAAACAACAGACGAGATTTTAGTGGGGGTGGAAAAATTTATATGGCAATTTTACAGTGAAAATATATACATAAAAATACCTTGGAGCAGTTTTAGCCTTTTTAGAAAACAAGGTCAATAGTGAAGCCGTGCTTTTATCCCAGGATTTTACAGTTTTAGAAATACAAAATTCTTTAAAGGTTTTAAAAGGGGAAGTCCCCAGGAATGGATGGACTCCCCCTAGAATTTTATCTGACTTTCTGGGACATTTTAGCACATGACTTACTCACTGTTTTTAAACGAATTTGAGACCTTGGACAGACTCCCGGACAGCTTTAGAACAGGGATAGTGTCACTACTACACAAAAAGGTGACAGACAGACCTTAGAAACTGGAGACCCATCACGCTTTTAAACTTCGATTGTAAACTTTTTAGCAAGATTTTATCAGCACGTATGTCGACCGTCTTAGAGGACGTGATCCACCCGGATCAAGCGTGTGCTGTGCCAGGGAGAAGATCACCGACAGCCTGGTACTGATCAGAGACGTCATCTGTTACGCGAGAGACAGAAACATCCGGCTAGCGTCCTGAACCTAGATTTTGAAAAAGCATTTGACCGAGTCTCGCATCAGTTCCTGTTTCAGGTACTGGACAAAATGGGGTTCCCTGATAGGTTCATAGCCTGGGTGGGATTACTGTACAAGGGCATAGTAGTAGAATGTTGGTTAATGGGCACGTGTCCAAGGCGGTGAATATCCGCAGTGGCGTCCGTCAGGGGTGTCCTTTATCTCCCCTCCTGTATGTGGCTTGCATAGAGCCACTGGCACAGATCTTGAGAAGGATAAATGGATCAAAGGACTTAAAGTGCCTGGGACGGGTGGACTGACCGCGACGTGCGTTTATATATGGACGACGTAACCCTTTTAGCCACAGACGTTTTATCCATGCGAAGAGCAATGGACCTGACTGACTGGTACGGTCGGGGCCTCGGGCGCCAAGCTCAACAGGAGCAAGTCCGAGGCCCAGCTCTTCGGCCGTGGGGTGACGTGGACACAGGCAGACTGAAATTGGTTTTTAAAACCGACTTACGGATTTTAGGAGTGAATTTGACAAAGAGGGTGGGACGGGGAACTGGCCGACTTGTTAGGGAAAGTCAGGCAGAAACTGGGCTTTTGGGGACTGAGACAGATGACTTTTGAAGGTAAAGTTTTAATTTTTAAAGCAGTGATTCTTACCTTTAATGTTACTCGTGTGTTTCTGTTTTTAGTCCCCCACGACACTTTCTTTTAGAGTCTGGAGAGAGCGGTTTTTTACTTCATCTGGGGGTCCAAGTGGGAGAGAGTGAAGAGGGAGGTCGTAAAGAAGAGACCGGAAAACGGCGGGAAAGGCCTCCCGGACCCCCACCTGTTTTTAGGCAGCCGTTTCACCGCCCTCCACATCGCGTACGCCGTGGCCCCATCCAGAGAGAGCAAGACAGCGGCCATGACCCTTTCGGATGGGGTCGTACCTACGAAGCCTTAGAATTTTACCTGTAGATCTCAAAACGCCTGTGTCTTTTAATCTGACAAAAGAGCATGATTTTATCAAGAGATTTTAAAGAAAAATGTTTTAGAAGGAGAAGATGTCTCCATTTTAACTAACCACAGGTCTCTTCTCTCTCTCGTTCAGGATCGGGAACCTGTGAGTCCAGTCCCCGGCCTCACTCTAAGTGAGGCCAAACAAGTTTGGAGGAACGCCGCCCACCCTGCTCTTCAGAACAGGCACAAGGACCTGTCATGGATGGTGGCCCATGAGATTCTCCCGGTCAGGGCGGTCATGCACTCCCGGGGCATGGGCTCCAACCCCATCTCTGCCCACGACCCGGATGCAACGCGCCGGAGACCGTGCGACACCTCTTATGGGAGTGCGGCGCCGCGCGGGACCAGTGGACCACGACCGGCCCCCTGTATTTCCCGTGCCTGCCGCAGGTGGGGTCCAGATGGACTACAAGCTCGCCATCCTCGGGGTGGGCCCAGGCTCGAAGGGCCTAACGGCGCAGAGGTTCACCACGCTCTGGCTCACCCTCAACGCCGTGAAGGATGCCATCTGGACCACCAGAAACCTGCTGGTGGGGAAACGCGTGACGGTGCCCCTCCACGCGAGCGAGCAGATGGCGAAGTCCACGCTGCAGGGGTACCGCGCGGCGACATTCGGAGGAGGGGGCCGGGGTTGCACGAGAAAGGTCCCGGCCGCCACCGACCCTGGCCGCTCGTAGATGCGCCCTCACCTGCAAAGGCTACGGGAGCAGCGAGCCGGAGGGTAGAGAGGATCTCCTCTGGGCACCGGAAGTGACGGGCATCGGCCGTGGCTGGAGAGCAGTGTGATGGGCGCCCTTTGTAAGGACTCACCCCCGATCTTGGAAAAGAGAGGATGCTTAAGTGGTTTTTTATTTTGTGTGTTTTATATAAAGACATGTGTTTGCTTTTTTATTAATCAATCGACTTATTTAACTGTTTTTAAAACGAAACGATTTTATGGACACTTTATTCATAGTTTTTTACACACACAAATATGTATTTATTTATTTTTCCTTTAAACAGTTTTTAAAATAAGAATTGTTTTACCAAGTTTATTTATTTATTTAAAAAAATGTCTATGAACTGAGAAGGAAAAAAAACTGTGTACACTGTGAATATGAAAAAAAAGAAAAAAGTGACAATAAAATTTTTTTAGAAAAAAAATCTGTTCTTATCAGTTTAATACCTGATACGTCCTCCATTCGAGGACTTTATATTAAACGGATTTTTAGAGCGAGGAGCTGGAAGAGGGCTTGCTCCGTCCGCTCCACGCATCGACCTGGTATTGCAGTACCTCCAGGAACGGTGCCCTTTTTCAAAGGGGTCAAATGAAAGAAGAAGGAAGGAAGGAAGGAAATAAATGAATGATGAATGAATGAATGAACGAATGAATGAATGAATACGTATTCATGTTAAACGATTGGGGGGGAAAAAAAAAAAAAGTAGGAAAAAGACAAAGTGACATATGGTACTTAAAAAAAAAAAAAAAAAAAAAAAAAAATTTCTTGTATTTAATTGTACAAAATGGAACAGGTGTCAGTCGTAAAGGTTTCAGATGTACTTAATTGAAAAGGGAGGGGACCTATTAGGTTTTAATACAAACCACAGCCCACATCCAGCTCTAGACCAATCCTACATCTGTAGCTATCAAGCTGTGCAGGTGTAAGGGGCCGGCGCAAGCCAACCTACCCTAGACCGGATTTCTAGGCCTCCGATGGAGTTTCGGAGGCCTGGACTGACTTCCTGTATAGCTCGGGTTCTCTTCATTCACGCATAATCTTTCGCCTTTACTAAAGATTTCCGTGGAGAGGAACGTTGACGAGTTCAACTTATTTTTGTGAGCTTTGCTGAGGCAAAGCTGTATTTTGTTTCACAGTTAACGTAAGAGAGGGAAGAAGTTTGGCTTTGGGATGCAAGGTCGGTTGGGCGTGGTGCCTAGTTGCTCAATCCTCTCTGCGCAAGGTCTTCAAGCGCGTGGTCAGGCATGTCGTCCAGGAGTGGAGGCTCTGCCAGCTGGTGCTCGTTAGGCCAGAGGCCATAACGGGTTATCGCTTCTCGGCCTTTTGGCTAAGATCAAGTGTAGTATCTGTTCTTATCAGTTTAATACCTGATACGTCCTCCATTCGAGGACTTTATATTAAACGGATTTTAGAGCGAGGAGCTGGAAGAGGGGCTTGCTCCGTCCGCTCCACGCATCGACCTGGTATTGCAGTACCTCCAGGAACGGTGCACCTTTTCAAAGGGGTCAAATGAAGAAGAAGGAAGGAAGGAAGGAAATAATGAATGAATGAATGAATGAATGAACGAATGAATGAATGAATACGTATTCATGTTAAACGATTGGGGGGGAAAAAAAAAAAAAAGTAGGAAAAAAGACAAAGTGACATATGGTACTTAAAAAAAAAAAAAAAAAAAAAAAAAAAAATTTCTTGTATTTAATTGTACAAAATGGAACAGGTGTCAGTCGTAAAGGTTTCAGATGTACTTAATTGGAAAAGGGAGGGGACCTATTAGGTTTTAATACAACCACAGCCCACATCAGCTCTAGACAATCCTACATCTGTAGCTATCAGGCTGTGCAGGTGTAAGGGCCGGCGCAAGCCAACCTACCCTAGACCGGATTTCTAGGCCTCCGATGGAGTTTCGGAGGCCTGGACTGACTTCCTGTATAGCTCGGGTTTCTCTTCATTCACGCATAAATCTTTCGCCTTTTACTAAAGATTTCCGTGGAGAGGAACGTTGACGAGTTCAACTTATTTTTGTGAGCTTTGCTGAGGCAAAGCTGTATTTGTTTCACAGTTTAACGTAAGAGAGGGAAGAAGTTTGGCTTTTGGGATGCAAGGTCGGTTGGGCGTGGTGCCTAGTTGCTCAATCCTCTCTGCGCAAGTCTTCAAGCGCGTGGTCAGGCATGTCGTCCAGGAGTGGAGGCTCTGCCAGCTGGTGCTCGTTAGGCCAGAGGCCATAACGGGTTATCGCTTCTCGGCCTTTTGGCTAAGATCAATCGGAAGGGACAGCGATCGACTCTTTGTGGCCATTGCCCTTAATCTTTTTGTGATTTTGGACAGAAACTTCCAAAGAGGAAATTTGTGCGGACCCTGTTTCTTCAAGTTCCGGATGGTGACAGAAACATCGTGCCAGTGGAACCTGTGGAAGTAAGTACAAATTTATTTATTAAATTCTTTTTTCCTTTTTTTTCGTTTTTAAAATATTTATTTCGTTTACTTTGTATTTGTTTTACTTATTTATTATAGTTTATCTATTTATTTTTTTATTATAGGCTAGTGGTGCCTCCAAAATGTCGGCTGCTCGTGCCGGCATGAGGAGGCACCACAGCGTGCGCTTTTTGTTTAAAGAGGTGGATGGAAAGCTCCTGGGGATGTCACGCCTTGATTTCTCCAGGAAGTTAATCCAGAAATCTCTTGGCTTCAAACCCGACGAACTGAACTGTCTCGTGACTCTGCCCCTGAACAAAGGTTTGATGTTATTTTAGGACCGCTTCTCTGCTAAAATGATTTCTGGCAACGTTTGACGGTTGTAAGGCCCATTTCTCCATGTTCACCGTGGAGAAACTTTCTGACAATTCGCTTAAAACGGTGATTGTTAGGATGTTTAATGAAACGGTGACTGGAGACGATATTTGCGTATGGCTGGGTAGATTTTGCACTGTTCGCGGACAACCAGTCAAAGTGTTGGATGAGGACGGCATCTGGAATTGTTCCTGGCGAATTCCCATTAAACAATGGGAAGACGCTGGGGGCTACCAGGGCCTGAGACATCTGCCTTCCATGATTGTGTTGGGAGAGAACAGAGGCTACATCCATTACCAAGGGATGCCCAAACTCTGCCGTAAGTGTGGGAGGATGGGACATCTCGCCGACGCGTTGCCAGAAATAATTTGTGGAAAATGTAGAGAAATTGGTCACGTTTTTGATGAGTGCACCATTGGCAGACGGTGCAATCTGTGTGGAGAGACAAACCACCTCTACAGAGATTGCCCAAGAGCTTTGCCACAAACTGAAAAGCAACAAGATGGCCGCCCCACAAACGCAACAAACAGAACAAACAACGGAGAAGGAGGCGGGCCCGGCGGTTTTGGCGGGAAAATCAACTCTCCCGTCAGCTTCGGGGCCTGAGCAGATACGGGTAAGTGGGGCGGCCTTAGGGGCGGAGTCAGCAAACCAGAGGGAGGAAGCCCCCCCCTCCCCGCGAAATAAAGTACAGGAAATGGCGGAAGGGGAGGAAGGGACGGCTTCCTCCATGGAGACAGTTTTCCAGAGTTAAGTGTGGTATCTGGGGAGAGTGAGCCAGACAGTCCTCTCCCGAATGCTCAGGTGCAGAAAAGACCTGCGGGATCTCCTCTGTTGTAACAGAGGAGAAGAAACTGAGGGCAGAGCATGGGCGGGACAGTTCTTCCTCGGAAGAACTGAACCGCTTATGGCCCTCAGAGCCCCCAAATGAGGTTTCTTTCTTGCACCTCCAGCTGAGAACATCATCGCCAAAGGAGCCGCGAGAGGTTGCCTCCGCGGCCCGTGCGGCAGCAGACACTTGCCCTCCTGAACCCAGGCCCACTGAGATAAAGGAAGAGCAAGTGTCACAAGAAATAATATGCCTTTAATTTGTTTTAACGTTGTCTCTGCATGTTTTTAACACTGTTTTATACCTTTTTACCATACTGCTCATGGCCCTCACAATCTCTACCATCAATGTGAGAAGTGTGAGGTCCACCCTGAGAGCACAGAGTGTATTATCCTTTTTAAAATCTTTAAGTCAGATGTGATTTTATTACAAGTGTGCTTTGCCCTTTTTTATCCAGCTATAGGAAATGGGAAGACCTGTGGACCCCGGGACCCTCCGTGTGGAGTGGTTCCAATTTTAATAAATGTGATGGTGTCGCCATTTTAATAAAAAATCCCAACATCGTGGTGAAGGGCAGCACAGTGGTGAGAGATGGCCGGGCACTCTTAGCCAATCTGACTTTTTTAGATAGGGATTTTACCATTCTTAATGTGTATGGTTTTACAGAAAAAAATGAAAGATATGAACTTTTAGAAGACCTGCAGTCCCACATGCTAGGGAGGGCTCCTTTAATCGTAGCAGGGGATTTTAATTGTATTTTAACAGCTAAAGATAGGAAAAGGGTAACAGGGGAGTGCGCAGTTTGATAAAACATCGGTTTTACTCCAGGGATTAATCAAAGATTTTAAACTAGTCGACTGTTTTAAAGCATTGCATCAAAGAGAGGAGGGCTTCACCTGGTTCAGTGGTGATGGCACCAGAGCCTCTCGGATCGACTATGTTTTTACACGGGACTGCCCGCCGACCGATGCTACACTGACCCCTCTCTTCTTTTCAGACCACATGATGCTGTCCTGCACCCTTTCACTGTCCACTGGTGTGACGGTAGGAGGAGGGCTGTGGAGGCTGAACTGCTCGGTGTTAGAAGACAAAGAAGTAGTCAGAGAGTATAGGGAGCAGTTTCAGCCAATGGCAGACCCTCCAGGACTTTTATGAGTCACGAGCACAGTGGTGGGAGATGGTAAAGGAACGGACAGGAAAATTTTTTAAGAGGTAGGGAAAGACAAGAAAAATAAGGAAAAAGATGCATGATGGGACTGCAAAAAAGACTGCAGAGATATTTTAACCTTTTTAACTGTGGGATTGATTTTACTGAAAGAGATTAAAGAAGTAAAAGCTGAAATGCTGTTTTATCAGATATACAAAATAAGGGGGTCATTTTAAGAAGCAGAGAGAGGGAGATTGAGGAAGGTGAAAAATGTACAAGGTATTTTTTAAAAAGATTGTTTCAAGGGGAGTACAATTGCCGCAATAAAAGATGGAGGGAGGGAACTAAAACAACAGACGAGATTTTAGGTGGGTGGAAAATTTTATGGCAATTTATACAGTGAAAAATATATACATAAAATACCTTGGAGGAAGTTTTAGCCTTTTTAGAAAACAAGGTCAATAGTGAAGCCGTGCTTTTATCCCAGGATTTTACAGTTTTAGAAATACAAAATTCTTTAAAAGGTTTTAAAAGGGGAAGTCCCCAGGAATGGATGGACTCCCCCTAGAATTTTATCTGACTTTCTGGGATATTTTAGCACATGACTTACTCACTGTTTTTAACGAATTTGAGACCTTGGACAGACTCCCGGACAGCTTTAGAACAGGGATAGTGTCGCTACTACACAAGAAGGCGACAAGACAGACCTCAGAACTGGAGACCCATCACGCTTTTAAACTTCGATTGTAAACTTTTTAGCAAGATTTTATCAGCACGTATGTCGACCGTCTTAGAGGACGTGATCCACCCGGATCAAGCATGTGCTGTGCCAGGGAGAAAGATCACCGACAGCCTGGTACTGATCAGAGACGTCATCTGTTACGCGAGAGACAGAAACATCCGGCTAGCGGTCCTGAACCTAGATTTTGAAAAAGCATTTGACCGAGTCTCGCATCAGTTCCTGTTTCAGGTAC
Organism: Ictalurus punctatus; assembly: GCF_001660625.3. Lineage (NCBI taxonomy): Eukaryota > Metazoa > Chordata > Actinopteri > Siluriformes > Ictaluridae > Ictalurus > Ictalurus punctatus. Next base: position 13,591 of record NW_026521161.1, read on the forward strand.
TGGACAAAATGGGGTTCCCTGATAGGTTCATAGCCTGGGTGGGATTACTGTACAAGGGCATAGTCAGTAGAATGTTGGTTAATGGGCACGTGTCCAAGGCGGTGAATATCCGCAGTGGCGTCCGTCAGGGGTGTCCTTTATCTCCCCTCCTGTATGTGGCTTGCATAGAGCCACTGGCACAGATCTTGAGAAGGGATAAATGGATCAAAGGACTTGAAGTGCCTGGGACGGGTGGACTGACCGCAACGTGCGTTTTATATATGGACGACGTAACCCTTTTAGCCACAGACGTTTTATCCATGCGAAGAGCAATGGACCTGACTGACTGGTACGGTCGGGCCTCGGGCGCCAAGCTCAACAGGAGCAAGTCCGAGGCCCAGCTCTTCGGCCGTGGGGTGACGTGGACACAGGCAGACTGGAATTGGTTTTTAAAACCGACTTACGGATTTTAGGAGTGAAATTTGACAAAGAGGGTGGAGGACGGGGAAACTGGCCGACTTGTTAGGGAAAGTCAGGCAGAAACTGGGCTTTTGGGGACTGAGACAGATGACTTTTGAAGGTAAAGTTTTAATTTTTAAAGCAGTGATCTTACCTTTAATGTTACCGTGTGTTCTGTTTTTAGTCCCCCACGACACTTTCTTTTAGATCTGGAGAGAGCGGTGTTTTACTTCATCTGGGGGTCCAAGTGGGAGAGAGTGAAGAGGGAGGTCGTAAAGAAGAGACCGGAAAACGGCGGGAAAGGCCTCCCGGACCCCCACCTGTTTTTAGGCAGCCGTTTCACCGCCCTCCACATCGCGTACGCCGTGGCCCCATCCAGAGAGAGCAAGACAGCGGCCATGACCCGTTTCTGGATGGGGTCGTACTACGAAACGCCTTAGAAATTTTACCTGTAGATCTCAAAACGCCTGTGTCTTTTAATCTGACAAAAGCATGATTTTATCAAGAGATTTTAAAGAAAAATGTTTTAGAAGGAGAAGATGTCTCCATTTTAACTAACCACAGGTCTCTTCTCTCTCTCGTTCAGGATCGGGAACCTGTGAGTCCAGTCCCCGGCCTCGCTCTAAGTGAGGCCAAACAAGTTTGGAGGAACGCCGCCCACCCTGCTCTTCAGAACAGGCACAAGGACCTGTCATGGATGGTGGCCCATGAGATTCTCCCGGTCAGGGCGGTCATGCACTCCCGGGGCATGGGCTCCAACCCCATCTGCCCACGACCCGGATGCAACGCGCCGGAGACCGTGCGACACCTCTTATGGGAGTGCGGCGCCGCGCGGGACCAGTGGACCACGACCGGCCCCCTGTATTTCCCGTGCCTGCCGGCAGGTGGGGTCCAGATGGACTACAAGCTCGCCATCCTCGGGGTGGGCCCAGGCTCGAAGGGCCTAACGGCGCAGAGGTTCACCACGCTCTGGCTCACCCTCAACGCCGTGAAGGATGCCATCTGGACCACCAAAACGCTGCTGGTGGGGAAACGCGTGACGGTGCCCCTCCACGCGAGCGAGCAGATGGCGAAGTCCACGCTGCAGGGTACCGCGCGGCGACATTCGGAGGAGGGGGCCGGGGTTGCACGAGAAAGGTCCCGGCCGGCCACCGACCCTGGCCGCTCGTAGATGCGCCCTCACCTGCAAAGGCTACGGGAGCAGCGAGCCGGAGGGTAGAGGATCTCCTCTGGGCACCGGAAGTGACGGGCCTCGCCGTGGCTGGAGAGCAGTGTGATGGGCGCCCTTGGTAAGGACTCACCCCCGATCTTGAAAAGAGAGGATGCTTAAGTGGTTTTTTATTTTGTGTGTTTTATATAAAGATATGTGTGTTGCTTTTTTATTAATCAATCGACTTATTTAACTGTTTTTAAAAACGAAACGATTTTATGGACACTTTATTCATAGTTTTTTACACACACAATTTATGTATTTATTTATTTTTTCCTTAAACAGTTTTAAAATAAGAATTGTTTTACCCAAGTTTATTTATTTATTTAAAAAAAAAAATGTCTATGAACTGAGAAGGAAAAAAACTGTGTACACTGTGAATATGAAAAAAAGAAAAAGTGACAATAAATTTTTTAGAAAAAAATCTGTTCTTATCAGTTTAATACCTGATACGTCCTCCATTCGAGGACTTTATATAAACGGATTTTTAGAGCGAGGAGCTGGAAGAGGGGCTTGCTCCGTCCGCTCCACGCATCGACCTGGTATTGCAGTACTCCAGGAACGGTGCACCTTTTCAAAGGGGTCAAATGAAAGAAGAAGAAGGAAGGAAGGAAATAAATGAATGAATGAATGAATGAATGACGAATGAATGAATGAATACGTATTCATGTTAAACGATTGGGGGGGAAAAAAAAAAAAAGTAGGAAAAAAGACAAAGTGACATATGGTACTTAAAAAAAAAAAAAAAAAAAAAAAAAAAATTTCTTGTATTTAATTGTACAAAATGGAACAGGTGTCAGTCGTAAAGGTTTCAGATGTACTTAATTGGAAAAGGGAGGGGACCTATTAGGTTTTAATACAAACCACAGCCCCACATCCAGCTCTAGACCAATCCTACATCTGTAGCTATCAAGGCTGTGCAGGTGTAAGGGGCCGGCGCAAGCCAAACATACCCTAGACCGGATTTCTAGGCCTCCGATGGAGTTCGGAGGCCTGGACTGACTTCCTGTATAGCTCGGGTTTCTCTTCATTCACGCATAAATCTTTCGCCTTTTACTAAGATTTCGTGGAGAGGAACGTTGACGAGTTCAACTTATTTCTTGTGAGCTTTGCTGAGGCAAAGCTGTAATTTGTTTCACAGTTTAACGTAAGAGAGGGAAGAAGTTTGGCTTTGGGATGCAAGGTCGGTTGGGCGTGGTGCCTAGTTGCTCAATCCTCTCTGCGCAAGGTCTTCAAGCGCGTGGTCAGGCATGTCGTCCAGGAGTGGAGGCTCTGCCAGCTGGTGCTCGTTAGGCCAGAGGCCATAACGGGTTATCGCTTCTCGCCTTTTGGCTAAGATCAAGTGTAGTATCTGTTCTTATCAGTTTAATACCTGATACGTCCTCCATTCGAGGACTTTATATTAAACGGATTTTTTAGAGCGAGGAGCTGGAAGAGGGGCTTGCTCCGTCCGCTCCACGCATCGACCTGGTATTGCAGTACCTCCAGGAACGGTGCACCTTTTCAAAGGGGTCAAATGAAAGAAGAAGGAAGGAAGGAAGGAAATAAATGAATGAATGAATGAATGAATGAACGAATGAATGAATGAATACGTATTCATGTTAAACGATTGGGGGGAAAAAAAAAAAAGTAGGAAAAAAAACAAAGTGACATATGGTACTTAAAAAAAAAAAAAAAAAAAAAAAAAAAAAATTTCTTGTATTTAATTGTACAAAATGGAACAGGTGTCAGTCGTAAAGGTTTCAGATGTACTTAATTGGAAAAGGGAGGGGACCTATTAGGTTTTAATACAAACCACAGCCGCCCACATCCTGGCTCTAGACCAAACCTCCAGACTCTGTAGCTATCAAGGGCTGTCCAGCAGACCAATCCTACATCTGTAGCTATCAAGGCTGTGCCGGTGTAAGGGCGGCGCAAGCCAACCTACCCTAGACCGGATTTCTAGGCTCCGATGGAGTTTCGGAGGCCTGGACTGACTTCCTGTATAGCTCGGGTTTCTCTTCATTCACGCATAAATCTTTCGCCTTTTACTAAAGATTTCCGTGGAGAGGAACGTTGACGAGTTCAACTTATTTTTGTGAGCTTTGCTGAGGCAAAGCTGTATTTGTTTCACAGTTTAACGTAAGAGAGGGAAGAGTTTGGCTTTGGGATGCAAGGTCGGTTGGGCGTGGTGCCTAGTTGCTCAATCCTCTCCGCGCAAGGTCTTCAAGCGCGTGGTCAGGCATGTCGTCCAGGAGTGGAGGCTCTGCCAGCTGGTGCTCGTTAGGCCAGAGGCCATAACGGGTTATCGCTTCTCGGCCTTTGGCTAAGATCAATCGAAGGGACAGCGATCGACTCTTTGTGGGCCATTGCCCTTAATCTTTTTGTGATTTTGGACACAACATCATATCAAAAGAGAATTTGTGCGGACCCTGTTTTTCTCAAGTGCGATGTGACAGAAACATCGTGCCAGTGGACCTGGTGAAAGGTAAGTACAAATTTATTATTAATTCTTTTCCTTTTTTTCGTTTTGAAAATATTTATTTCGTTTACTTTGTATTTGTTTTTACTTATTTATTATAGTTTATCTATTTATTTATTTATTTATAGCTAGTGGTGCCTCCAAAATGTCGGCTGCTCGTGCCGCATGAGGAGGCACCACAGCGTGCGCTTTTTGTTTAAAGAGGTGGATGGAAAGCTCCTGGGGATGTCACGCCTTGATTTCTCCAGGAAGCTAATCCAGAAATCTCTTGGTTTCAAACCCGACGAACTGAACTGTCTCGTGACTCTGCCCCTGAACAAAGGTTTTGATGTTAGTTTTAGGACCGCTTCTCTGCTAAATGATTTCTGGCAACGGTTTGACGGTTGTAAGGCCCATTTCTCCATGTTCACCGTGGAGAAACTTTCTGACAATTCGCTTAAAACGGTGATTGTTAGGATGTTTAATGAAACGGTGACTGGAGACGATATTTGCGTATGGCTGGGTAGATTTTGCACTGTTCGCGGACAACCAGTCAAAGTGTTGGATGAGGACGGCATCTGGAAATTGTTCCTGGCGAATTCCCATTAAACAATGGGAAGACGCTGGGGCTACCAGGGCCTGAGACATCTGCCTTCCATGATTGTGTTGGGAGAGAAACAGAGGCTACATCCATTACCAAGGGATGCCAAACTCTGCCGTAAGTGTGGGAGAATGGGACATCTCGCCGACGCGTGCCAGGAAATAATATGCGGAAAATGTAGAGAAATTGGTCACGTTTTCGATGAGTGCACCATTGGCAGACGGTGCAATCTGGTGTGGGGAGACAAACCACCTCTACAGAGATTGCCCTAAGAGCTTTGCCAACAAACTGAAAGTAACAAGATGGCCGCCCCACAAACGCAACAAACCGAGCAAACAACGGAGAAGGAGGCGGGCCCTGTGGTTTTTGGCGGGAGAGCCAGCTCTCCCGTCAGCTTCAGGGCCTGCGCAGATACGGGTAAGTGGGGCGGCCTTAGGGGCGGAGTCAGCAAACCAGAGGGAGGAAGCCCCCCCCTCCCCGCGAAATAAAGTACAGGAAATGGCGGAAGGGGAGGAAGGGACGGCTTCCTCCATGGAGACAGTTCCAGAGTTAAGTGTGGTATCTGGGGAGAGTGAGCCAGACAGTCCTCTCCCGAATGCTCAGGTGCAGAAAAGACCTGCGGGATCTCCTCTGTTTGTAACAGAGGAGAAGAAACTGAGGGCAGAGCATGGGCGGGACAGTTCTTCCTCGGAAGAACTGAACCGCTTATGGCCCTCAGAGCCCCCAAATGAGGTTTCTTTCTTGCACCTCCAGCTGAGAACATCATCGCCAAAGGAGCCGCGAGAGGTTGCCTCCGCGGCCCGTGCGGCAGCAGACACTTGCCCTCCTGAACCCAGGCCCACTGAGATAAAGGAAGAGCAAGTGTCACAAGAAATAATATGCCTTTAATTTGTTTTAACGTTGTCTCTGCATGTTTTAACACTGTTTTATACCTTTTTACATACTGCTCATGGCCCTCACAATCTCTACCATCAATGTGAGAAGTGTGAGGTCCACCCTGAGAGCACAGAGTGTATTATCCTTTTTAAAATCTTTTAAGTCAGATGTGATTTTATTACAAGAGTGTGCTTTGCCCTTGTTATCCAGCTATAGGAAATGGGAAGACATGTGGACACCGGGACCCTCCGTGTGGAGCGGTTCCAATTTAATAAATGTGATGGTGTCGCCATTTTAATAAAAAATCCCAACATCGTGGTGAAGGGCAGCACAGTGGTGAGAGATGGCCGGGCAATTTTAGCCAATCTGACTTTTTTAGATAGGGATTTTACCATTCTTAATGTGTATGGTTTTACAGAAAAAAATGAAAGATATGAACTTTTAGAAGACCTGCAGTCCCACATGCTAGGGAGGGCTCCTTTAATCGTAGCAGGGGATTTTAATTGTATTTTTAACAGCTAAAGATAGGAAAAGGGTAACAGGGGAGTGCGCAGTTGATAAAACATCGGTTTTACTCCAGGGATTAATCAAAGATTTTAAACTAGTCGACTGTTTTAAAGCATTGCATCAAAGAGAGGAGGGCTTCACCTGGTTCAGTGGTGATGGCACCAGAGCCTCTCGGATCGACTATGTTTTGACACGGGACTGCCCGCCGACCGATGCTACACTGACCCCTCTCTTCTTTTCAGACCACATGATGCTGTCCTGCACCCTTTCACTGTCCACTGGTGTGACGGTAGGAGGAGGGCTGTGGAGGCTGAACTGCTCGGTGTTAGAAGACAAAGAAGTAGTCAGAGAGTATAGGGAGCAGTTCAGCCAATGGCAGACCCTCCAGGACTTTTATGAGTCACGAGCACAGTGGTGGGAGATGGTAAAGGAACGGACAGGAAAATTTTTTAAGAGGGTAGGGAAAGACAAGAAAAATAAGGAAAAAAGATGCATGATGGGACTGCAAAAAAGACTGCAGAGATATTTTAACCTTTTTAACTGTGGGATTGATTTTACTGAAGAGATTAAAGAAGTAAAAGCTGAAATGCATGTTTTATCAGATATACAAAATAAGGGGGTCATTTTAAGAAGCAGAGAGAGGGAGATTGAGGAAGGTGAAAAATGTACAAGGTATTTTTTTAAAAAGGTTGTTTCAAGGGGAGGTACAATTGCCGCAATAAAAGATGGAGGGAGGGAACTAAAAAACAACAGACGAGATTTTAGGTGGGGTGGAAAAATTTTATGGCAATTTGTACAGTGAAAAATATATACATAAAAATACCTTGGAGGAAGTTTTAGCCTTTTTAGAAAACAAGGTCAATAGTGAAGCCGTGCTTTTATCCCAGGATTTTACAGTTTTAGAAATACAAAATTCTTTAAAAGGTTTTAAAAAGGGGAAGTCCCCAGGAATGGATGGACTCCCCCTAGAATTTTATCTGACTTTCTGGGACATTTTAGCACATGACTTACTCACTGTTTTTAACGAATTTGAGACCTTGGACAGACTCCCGGACAGCTTTAGAACAGGGATAGTGTCACTACTACACAAAAAAGGTGACAAGACAGACCTTAGAAACTGGAGACCCATCACGCTTTTAAACTTCGATTGTAAACTTTTTAGCAAGATTTTATCAGCACGTATGTCGACCGTCTTAGAGGACGTGATCCACCCGGATCAAGCGTGTGCTGTGCCAGGGAGAAAGATCACCGACAGCCTGGTACTGATCAGAGACGTCATCTGTTACGCGAGAGACAGAAACATCCGGCTAGCGGTCCTGAACCTAGATTTTGAAAAAGCATTTGACCGAGTCTCGCATCAGTTCCTGTTTCAGGTACTGGACAAAATGGGGTTCCCTGATAGGTTCATAGCCTGGGTGGGATTACTGTACAAGGGCATAGTAAGTAGAATGTTGGTTAATGGGCACGTGTCCAAGGCGGTGAATATCCGCAGTGGCGTCCGTCAGGGGTGTCCTTTATCTCCCCTCCTGTATGTGGCTTGCATAGAGCCACTGGCACAGATCTTGAGAAGGGATAAATGGATCAAAGGACTTAAAGTGCCTGGGACGGGTGGACTGACCGCGACGTGCGTTTTATATATGGACGACGTAACCCTTTTAGCCACAGACGTTTTATCCATGCGAAGAGCAATGGACCTGACTGACTGGTACGGTCGGGCCTCGGGCGCCAAGCTCAACAGGAGCAAGTCCGAGGCCCAGCTCTTCGGGCCGTGGGGTGACGTGGACACAGGCAGACTGGAATTGGTTTTTAAAACCGACTTACGGATTTTAGGAGTGAAATTTGACAAAGAGGGTGGAGGACGGGGAAACTGGGCCGACTTGTTAGGGAAAGTCAGGCAGAAACTGGGCTTTTGGGGACTGAGACAGATGACTTTTGAAGGTAAAGTTTTAATTTTTAAAGCAGTGATCTTACCTTTAATGTTACTCGTGTGTTCTGTTTTTAGTCCCCCACGACACTTTCTTTTAGATCTGGAGAGAGCGGTGTTTTACTTCATCTGGGGGTCCAAGTGGGAGAGAGTGAAGAGGGAGGTCGTAAAGAAGAGACCGGAAAACGGCGGGAAAGGCCTCCCGGACCCCCACCTGTTTTTAGGCAGCCGTTTCACCGCCCTCCACATCGCGTACGCCGTGGCCCCATCCAGAGAGAGCAAGACAGCGGCCATGACCCGTTTCTGGATGGGGTCGTACCTACGAAGCCTTAGAATTTTACCTGTAGATCTCAAAACGCCTGTGTCTTTTAATCTGACAAAAGAGCATGATTTTATCAAGAGATTTTTAAAGAAAAATGTTTTAGAAGGAGAAGATGTCTCCATTTTAACTAACCACAGGTCTCTTCTCTCTCTCGTTCAGGATCGGGAACCTGTGAGTCCAGTCCCCGGCCTCGCTCTAAGTGAGGCCAAACAAGTTTGGAGGAACGCCGCCCACCCTGCTCTTCAGAACAGGCACAAGGACCTGTCATGGATGGTGGCCCATGAGATTCTCCCGGTCAGGGCGGTCATGCACTCCCGGGGCATGGGCTCCAACCCCATCTGCCCACGACCCGGATGCAACGCGCCGGAGACCGTGCGACACCTCTTATGGGAGTGCGGCGCCGCGCGGGACCAGTGGACCACGACCGGCCCCCTGTATTTCCCGTGCCTGCCGGCAGGTGGGGTCCAGATGGACTACAAGCTCGCCATCCTCGGGGTGGGCCCAGGCTCGAAGGGCCTAACGGCGCAGAGGTTCACCACGCTCTGGCTCACCCTCAACGCCGTGAAGGATGCCATCTGGACCACCAGAAACCTGCTGGTGGGGAAACGCGTGACGGTGCCCCTCCACGCGAGCGAGCAGATGGCGAAGTCCACGCTGCAGGGGTACCGCGCGGCGACATTCGGAGGAGGGGGCCGGGGTTGCACGAGAAAGGTCCCGGCCGCCACCGACCCTGGCCGCTCGTAGATGCGCCCTCACCTGCAAAGGCTACGGGAGCAGCGAGCCGGAGGGTAGAGGATCTCCTCTGGGCACCGGAAGTGACGGGCATCGGCCGTGGCTGGAGAGCAGTGTGATGGGCGCCCTTGGTAAGGACTCACCCCCGATCTTGGAAAAGAGAGGATGCTTAAGTGGTTTTTTATTTTGTGTGTTTTATATAAAGACATGTGTTTGCTTTTTTATTAATCAATCGACTTATTTAACTGTTTTTAAAAACGAAACGATTTTATGGACACTTTTATTCATAGTTTTTTACACACACAATCTATGTATTTATTTATTTTTCCTTTAAACAGTTTTTAAAATAAGAAATTGTTTTACCCAAGTTTATTTATTTATTTAAAAAAAAAAATGTCTATGAACTGAGAAGGAAAAAAAACTGTGTACACTGTGAATATGAAAAAAAGAAAAAAGTGACAATAAAATTTTTTAGAAAAAAAATCTGTTCTTATCAGTTTAATACCTGATACGTCCTCCATTCGAGGACTTTATATTAAACGGATTTTTAGAGCGAGGAGCTGGAAGAGGGGCTTGCTCCGTCCGCTCCACGCATCGACCTGGTATTGCAGTACCTCCAGGAACGGTGCACCTTTTCAAAGGGGTCAAATGAAAGAAGAAGGAAGGAAGGAAGGAAATAAATGAATGAATGAATGAATGAATGAACGAATGAATGAATGAATACGTATTCATGTTAAACGATTGGGGGGGAAAAAAAAAAAAAAAGTAGGAAAAAAGACAAAGTGACATATGGTACTTAAAAAAAAAAAAAAAAAAAAAAAAAAATTTCTTGTATTTAATTGTACAAAATGGAACAGGTGTCAGTCGTAAAGGTTTCAGATGTACTTAATTGGAAAAGGGAGGGGACCTATTAGGTTTTAATACAAACCACAGCCCACATCCAGCTCTAGACCAATCCTACATCTGTAGCTATCAAGGCTGTGCAGGTGTAAGGGGCCGGCGCAAGCCAACCTACCCTAGACCGGATTTCTAGGCCTCCGATGGAGTTTCGGAGGCCTGGACTGACTTCCTGTATAGCTCGGGTTTCTCTTCATTCACGCATAAATCTTTCGCCTTTTACTAAAGATTTCCGTGGAGAGGAACGTTGACGAGTTCAACTTATTTTTGTGAGCTTTGCTGAGGCAAAGCTGTATTTGTTTCACAGTTTAACGTAAGAGAGGGAAGAAGTTTGGCTTTGGGATGCAAGGTCGGTTGGGCGTGGTGCCTAGTTGCTCAATCCTCTCTGCGCAAGGTCTTCAAGCGCGTGGTCAGGCATGTCGTCCAGGAGTGGAGGCTCTGCCAGCTGGTGCTCGTTAGGCCAGAGGCCATAACGGGTTATCGCTTCTCGGCCTTTTGGCTAAGATCAAGTGTAGTATCTGTTCTTATCAGTTTAATACCTGATACGTCCTCCATTCGAGGACTTTATATTAAACGGATTTTTAGAGCGAGGAGCTGGAAGAGGGGCTTGCTCCGTCCGCTCCACGCATCGACCTGGTATTGCAGTACCTCCAGGAACGGTGCACCTTTTCAAAGGGGTCAAATGAAAGAAGAAGGAAGGAAGGAAGGAAATAAATGAATGAATGAATGAATGAATGAACGAATGAATGAATGAATACGTATTCATGTTAAACGATTGGGGGGGAAAAAAAAAAAAAAAGTAGGAAAAAAGACAAAGTGACATATGGTACTTAAAAAAAAAAAAAAAAAAAAAAAAAAATTTCTTGTATTTAATTGTACAAAATGGAACAGGTGTCAGTCGTAAAGGTTTCAGATGTACTTAATTGGAAAAGGGAGGGGACCTATTAGGTTTTAATACAAACCACAGCCCACATCCAGCTCTAGACCAATCCTACATCTGTAGCTATCAAGGCTGTGCAGGTGTAAGGGGCCGGCGCAAGCCAACCTACCCTAGACCGGATTTCTAGGCCTCCGATGGAGTTTCGGAGGCCTGGACTGACTTCCTGTATAGCTCGGGTTTCTCTTCATTCACGCATAAATCTTTCGCCTTTTACTAAAGATTTCCGTGGAGAGGAACGTTGACGAGTTCAACTTATTTTTGTGAGCTTTGCTGAGGCAAAGCTGTATTTGTTTCACAGTTTAACGTAAGAGAGGGAAGAAGTTTGGCTTTGGGATGCAAGGTCGGTTGGGCGTGGTGCCTAGTTGCTCAATCCTCTCTGCGCAAGGTCTTCAAGCGCGTGGTCAGGCATGTCGTCCAGGAGTGGAGGCTCTGCCAGCTGGTGCTCGTTAGGCCAGAGGCCATAACGGGTTATCGCTTCTCGGCCTTTTGGCTAAGATCAAGTGTAGTATCTGTTCTTATCAGTTTAATACCTGATACGTCCTCCATTCGAGGACTTTATATTAAACGGATTTTTAGAGCGAGGAGCTGGAAGAGGGGCTTGCTCCGTCCGCTCCACGCATCGACCTGGTATTGCAGTACCTCCAGGAACGGTGCACCTTTTCAAAGGGGTCAAATGAAAGAAGAAGGAAGGAAGGAAGGAAATAAATGAATGAATGAATGAATGAATGAACGAATGAATGAATGAATACGTATTCATGTTAAACGATTGGGGGGGAAAAAAAAAAAAAAAGTAGGAAAAAAGACAAAGTGACATATGGTACTTAAAAAAAAAAAAAAAAAAAAAAAAAAAATTTCTTGTATTTAATTGTACAAAATGGAACAGGTGTCAGTCGTAAAGGTTTCAGATGTACTTAATTGGAAAAGGGAGGGGACCTATTAGGTTTTAATACAAACCACAGCCCACATCCAGCTCTAGACCAATCCTACATCTGTAGCTATCAAGGCTGTGCAGGTGTAAGGGGCCGGCGCAAGCCAACCTACCCTAGACCGGATTTCTAGGCCTCCGATGGAGTTTCGGAGGCCTGGACTGACTTCCTGTATAGCTCGGGTTTCTCTTCATTCACGCATAAATCTTTCGCCTTTTACTAAAGATTTCCGTGGAGAGGAACGTTGACGAGTTCAACTTATTTTTGTGAGCTTTGCTGAGGCAAAGCTGTATTTGTTTCACAGTTTAACGTAAGAGAGGGAAGAAGTTTGGCTTTGGGATGCAAGGTCGGTTGGGCGTGGTGCCTAGTTGCTCAATCCTCTCTGCGCAAGGTCTTCAAGCGCGTGGTCAGGCATGTCGTCCAGGAGTGGAGGCTCTGCCAGCTGGTGCTCGTTAGGCCAGAGGCCATAACGGGTTATCGCTTCTCGGCCTTTTGGCTAAGATCAAGTGTAGTATCTGTTCTTATCAGTTTAATACCTGATACGTCCTCCATTCGAGGACTTTATATTAAACGGATTTTTAGAGCGAGGAGCTGGAAGAGGGGCTTGCTCCGTCCGCTCCACGCATCGACCTGGTATTGCAGTACCTCCAGGAACGGTGCACCTTTTCAAAGGGGTCAAATGAAAGAAGAAGGAAGGAAGGAAGGAAATAAATGAATGAATGAATGAATGAATGAACGAATGAATGAATGAATACGTATTCATGTTAAACGATTGGGGGGGAAAAAAAAAAAAAAAGTAGGAAAAAAGACAAAGTGACATATGGTACTTAAAAAAAAAAAAAAAAAAAAAAAAAATTTCTTGTATTTAATTGTACAAAATGGAACAGGTGTCAGTCGTAAAGGTTTCAGATGTACTTAATTGGAAAAGGGAGGGGACCTATTAGGTTTTAATACAAACCACAGCCCACATCCAGCTCTAGACCAATCCTACATCTGTAGCTATCAAGGCTGTGCAGGTGTAAGGGGCCGGCGCAAGCCAACCTACCCTAGACCGGATTTCTAGGCCTCCGATGGAGTTTCGGAGGCCTGGACTGACTTCCTGTATAGCTCGGGTTTCTCTTCATTCACGCATAAATCTTTCGCCTTTTACTAAAGATTTCCGTGGAGAGGAACGTTGACGAGTTCAACTTATTTTTGTGAGCTTTGCTGAGGCAAAGCTGTATTTGTTTCACAGTTTAACGTAAGAGAGGGAAGAAGTTTGGCTTTGGGATGCAAGGTCGGTTGGGCGTGGTGCCTAGTTGCTCAATCCTCTCTGCGCAAGGTCTTCAAGCGCGTGGTCAGGCATGTCGTCCAGGAGTGGAGGCTCTGCCAGCTGGTGCTCGTTAGGCCAGAGGCCATAACGGGTTATCGCTTCTCGGCCTTTTGGCTAAGATCAAGTGTAGTATCTGTTCTTATCAGTTTAATACCTGATACGTCCTCCATTCGAGGACTTTATATTAAACGGATTTTTAGAGCGAGGAGCTGGAAGAGGGGCTTGCTCCGTCCGCTCCACGCATCGACCTGGTATTGCAGTACCTCCAGGAACGGTGCACCTTTTCAAAGGGGTCAAATGAAAGAAGAAGGAAGGAAGGAAGGAAATAAATGAATGAATGAATGAATGAATGAACGAATGAATGAATGAATACGTATTCATGTTAAACGATTGGGGGGGAAAAAAAAAAAAAAGTAGGAAAAAAGACAAAGTGACATATGGTACTTAAAAAAAAAAAAAAAAAAAAAAAAAAAATTTCTTGTATTTAATTGTACAAAATGGAACAGGTGTCAGTCGTAAAGGTTTCAGATGTACTTAATTGGAAAAGGGAGGGGACCTATTAGGTTTTAATACAAACCACAGCCCACATCCAGCTCTAGACCAATCCTACATCTGTAGCTATCAAGGCTGTGCAGGTGTAAGGGGCCGGCGCAAGCCAACCTACCCTAGACCGGATTTCTAGGCCTCCGATGGAGTTTCGGAGGCCTGGACTGACTTCCTGTATAGCTCGGGTTTCTCTTCATTCACGCATAAATCTTTCGCCTTTTACTAAAGATTTCCGTGGAGAGGAACGTTGACGAGTTCAACTTATTTTTGTGAGCTTTGCTGAGGCAAAGCTGTATTTGTTTCACAGTTTAACGTAAGAGAGGGAAGAAGTTTGGCTTTGGGATGCAAGGTCGGTTGGGCGTGGTGCCTAGTTGCTCAATCCTCTCTGCGCAAGGTCTTCAAGCGCGTGGTCAGGCATGTCGTCCAGGAGTGGAGGCTCTGCCAGCTGGTGCTCGTTAGGCCAGAGGCCATAACGGGTTATCGCTTCTCGGCCTTTTGGCTAAGATCAAGTGTAGTATCTGTTCTTATCAGTTTAATACCTGATACGTCCTCCATTCGAGGACTTTATATTAAACGGATTTTTAGAGCGAGGAGCTGGAAGAGGGGCTTGCTCCGTCCGCTCCACGCATCGACCTGGTATTGCAGTACCTCCAGGAACGGTGCACCTTTTCAAAGGGGTCAAATGAAAGAAGAAGGAAGGAAGGAAGGAAATAAATGAATGAATGAATGAATGAATGAACGAATGAATGAATGAATACGTATTCATGTTAAACGATTGGGGGGGAAAAAAAAAAAAAAAGTAGGAAAAAAGACAAAGTGACATATGGTACTTAAAAAAAAAAAAAAAAAAAAAAAAAAAATTTCTTGTATTTAATTGTACAAAATGGAACAGGTGTCAGTCGTAAAGGTTTCAGATGTACTTAATTGGAAAAGGGAGGGGACCTATTAGGTTTTAATACAAACCACAGCCCACATCCAGCTCTAGACCAATCCTACATCTGTAGCTATCAAGGCTGTGCAGGTGTAAGGGGCCGGCGCAAGCCAACCTACCCTAGACCGGATTTCTAGGCCTCCGATGGAGTTTCGGAGGCCTGGACTGACTTCCTGTATAGCTCGGGTTTCTCTTCATTCACGCATAAATCTTTCGCCTTTTACTAAAGATTTCCGTGGAGAGGAACGTTGACGAGTTCAACTTATTTTTGTGAGCTTTGCTGAGGCAAAGCTGTATTTGTTTCACAGTTTAACGTAAGAGAGGGAAGAAGTTTGGCTTTGGGATGCAAGGTCGGTTGGGCGTGGTGCCTAGTTGCTCAATCCTCTCTGCGCAAGGTCTTCAAGCGCGTGGTCAGGCATGTCGTCCAGGAGTGGAGGCTCTGCCAGCTGGTGCTCGTTAGGCCAGAGGCCATAACGGGTTATCGCTTCTCGGCCTTTTGGCTAAGATCAAGTGTAGTATCTGTTCTTATCAGTTTAATACCTGATACGTCCTCCATTCGAGGACTTTATATTAAACGGATTTTTAGAGCGAGGAGCTGGAAGAGGGGCTTGCTCCGTCCGCTCCACGCATCGACCTGGTATTGCAGTACCTCCAGGAACGGTGCACCTTTTCAAAGGGGTCAAATGAAAGAAGAAGGAAGGAAGGAAGGAAATAAATGAATGAATGAATGAATGAATGAACGAATGAATGAATGAATACGTATTCATGTTAAACGATTGGGGGGGAAAAAAAAAAAAAAAGTAGGAAAAAAGACAAAGTGACATATGGTACTTAAAAAAAAAAAAAAAAAAAAAAAAAAAATTTCTTGTATTTAATTGTACAAAATGGAACAGGTGTCAGTCGTAAAGGTTTCAGATGTACTTAATTGGAAAAGGGAGGGGACCTATTAGGTTTTAATACAAACCACAGCCCACATCCAGCTCTAGACCAATCCTACATCTGTAGCTATCAAGGCTGTGCAGGTGTAAGGGGCCGGCGCAAGCCAACCTACCCTAGACCGGATTTCTAGGCCTCCGATGGAGTTTCGGAGGCCTGGACTGACTTCCTGTATAGCTCGGGTTTCTCTTCATTCACGCATAAATCTTTCGCCTTTTACTAAAGATTTCCGTGGAGAGGAACGTTGACGAGTTCAACTTATTTTTGTGAGCTTTGCTGAGGCAAAGCTGTATTTGTTTCACAGTTTAACGTAAGAGAGGGAAGAAGTTTGGCTTTGGGATGCAAGGTCGGTTGGGCGTGGTGCCTAGTTGCTCAATCCTCTCTGCGCAAGGTCTTCAAGCGCGTGGTCAGGCATGTCGTCCAGGAGTGGAGGCTCTGCCAGCTGGTGCTCGTTAGGCCAGAGGCCATAACGGGTTATCGCTTCTCGGCCTTTTGGCTAAGATCAAGTGTAGTATCTGTTCTTATCAGTTTAATACCTGATACGTCCTCCATTCGAGGACTTTATATTAAACGGATTTTTAGAGCGAGGAGCTGGAAGAGGGGCTTGCTCCGTCCGCTCCACGCATCGACCTGGTATTGCAGTACCTCCAGGAACGGTGCACCTTTTCAAAGGGGTCAAATGAAAGAAGAAGGAAGGAAGGAAGGAAATAAATGAATGAATGAATGAATGAATGAACGAATGAATGAATGAATACGTATTCATGTTAAACGATTGGGGGGGAAAAAAAAAAAAAAGTAGGAAAAAAGACAAAGTGACATATGGTACTTAAAAAAAAAAAAAAAAAAAAAAAAAAATTTCTTGTATTTAATTGTACAAAATGGAACAGGTGTCAGTCGTAAAGGTTTCAGATGTACTTAATTGGAAAAGGGAGGGGACCTATTAGGTTTTAATACAAACCACAGCCCACATCCAGCTCTAGACCAATCCTACATCTGTAGCTATCAAGGCTGTGCAGGTGTAAGGGGCCGGCGCAAGCCAACCTACCCTAGACCGGATTTCTAGGCCTCCGATGGAGTTTCGGAGGCCTGGACTGACTTCCTGTATAGCTCGGGTTTCTCTTCATTCACGCATAAATCTTTCGCCTTTTACTAAAGATTTCCGTGGAGAGGAACGTTGACGAGTTCAACTTATTTTTGTGAGCTTTGCTGAGGCAAAGCTGTATTTGTTTCACAGTTTAACGTAAGAGAGGGAAGAAGTTTGGCTTTGGGATGCAAGGTCGGTTGGGCGTGGTGCCTAGTTGCTCAATCCTCTCTGCGCAAGGTCTTCAAGCGCGTGGTCAGGCATGTCGTCCAGGAGTGGAGGCTCTGCCAGCTGGTGCTCGTTAGGCCAGAGGCCATAACGGGTTATCGCTTCTCGGCCTTTTGGCTAAGATCAATTGGAGGAGACAGCGATCGACTCTCTGGCGGCCATTGCGCTCAACCTTTTCGTGGTTTTGGGCAAAACCGTTCAGAGAGGAAATTTGTGCGGACCCTGTGATCTTCAGCTTCAGTTGGTGAATGAAACATCGTGCCAGTGAACCTGTATATAGGTAAGTACAAATTTATTTATTTCTTCTTCCTTTTTTCGTTTTCAAAATATTTATTTCGTTTAGTTCTGTATTTGTTTTACTTATTTATTATCGTTTATTTATTTATTTATTCATTTATAGGCTAGTGGTGCCTCCAAAATGTCGGCTGCTCGTGCCGGCATGAGGAGGCACCACAGCGTGCGCTTTTTGTTTAAAGAGGTGGATGGAAAGCTCCTGGGGATGTCACGCCTTGATTTCTCCAGGAAGCTCATCCAGAAATCTCTTGGTTTTAAACCCGACGAACTGAACTGTCTCGTGACTCTGCCCCTGAACAAAGGATTTGACGTTAGTTTTAGGACCGCTTCTCTGCTAAATGATTTCTGGCAACGGTTTGACGGTTGTAAGGCCCATTTCTCCATGTTCACCGTGGAGAAACTTTCTGACAATTCGCTTAAAACGGTGATTGTTAGGATGTTTAATGAAACGGTGACTGGAGATGACATTTGCGTATGGCTGGGTAGATTTTGCACTGTTCGCGGGCAACCAGTCAAAGTGTTGGATGAGGACGGCATCTGGAATTGTTCCTGGCGAATTCCCATTAAACAATGGGAAGACGCTGGGGGCTACCAGGGCCTGAGACATCTGCCTTCCATGATTGTGTTGGGAGAGAACAGAGGCTACATTCATTACCAAGGGATGCCCAAACTCTGCCGTAAGTGTGGGAGGATGGGACATCTAGCCGACGCGTGCCAGGAAATCATTTGTGGAAAATGTAGAGAAATTGGTCACGTTTTCGACGAGTGCACCATTGGCAGACGGTGCAATCTGTGTGGGGAGACAAACCACCTCTACAGAGATTGCCCTAAGAGCTTTGCCAACAAACTGAAAAGTAACAAGATGGCCGCCCCACAAAAACAACAAACCGAGCAAACGACGGAGAAGGAGGCGGGCCCTGTGGTTTTGGCGGGAGAGCCAGCTCTCCCGTCAGCTTCAGGGCCTGAGCAGATACGGGTAAGTGGGGCGGCCTTAGGGGCGGAGTCAGCAAAGCAGAGGGAGGAAGCCCCCCCCTCCCCGCAAAATAAAGTACAGGAAATGGCGGAAGGGGAGGAAGGGACGGCTTCCTCCATGGAGACAGTTTCAGAGTTAAGTGTGGTATCTGGGGAGAGTGAGCCAGACAGTCCTCTCCCGAATGCTCAGGTGCAGAAAAGACCTGCGGGATCTCCTCTGTTAGTAACAGAGGAGAAGAAACTGAGGGCAGAGCATAGGCGGGACAGTTCTTCCTCGGAAGACCTGAACCGCTTATGGCCCTCAGAGCCCCCAAATGAGGTTTCTTTCTTGCACCTCCAGCTGAGAACATCATCGCCAAAGGAGCCGCGAGAGGTTGCCTCCGCGGCCCGTGAGGCAGCAGACACTTGCCCTCCTGGACCCAGTCCCACTGGGATAAAGGAAGAGCAAGTGTCACAAGAAATCATATGCCTCTAACTTGATTTTAATGTTGTCTCTGTATGTGTTTTTATACTGTTTTATACCTTCTTAACCATACTGCTCATGGCCCTCACAATCTCTACCATCAATGTGAGAAGTGTGAGGTCCACCCTGAGAGCACAGAGCGTATTATCCCTTTTAAAATCTTTTAAGTCAGATGTGATTTTATTACAAGAGTGTGCTTTGCCCTTTTTATCCAGTTACAGGAAATGGGAGGACCTGTGGACCCCGGGACCCTCCGTGTGGAGTGGTTCCAATTTTAATAAATGTGATGGGGTCGCCATTTTAATAAAAAATCCCAACATCACGGTGAAGGGCAGCACAGTGGTGAGAGATGGACGGGCACTCTTAGCCAATCTGACCTTTTTAGATAGGGATTTTACTATTCTTAATGTGTATGGTTTTACAGAAAAAAACGAAAGGTATGAACTTTTAGAAGACCTGCAGTCCCACATGCTAGGGAGGGTTCCTTTAATCGTAGCAGGGGATTTTAATTGTATTTTAACAGTTAAAGATAGGAAAAGGGTAGCCGGGGAGTGCACGGTAGATAAAACATCGGTGTTACTCCAGGGACTAATAAAAGATTTTAAGCTAGTCGACTGTTTCAAAGCATTGCATCAAAGAGAGGAGGGCTTCACCTGGTTCAGTGGTGATGGCACCAGAGCCTCTCGCATCGACTATGTTTTTACAAGGGACTGCCCGCCGACCGATGCTACACTGACCCCTCTCTTCTTTTCAGACCACATGATGCTGTCCTGCACCCTTTCACTGCCCACTGGTGTGACGGTAGGAGGAGGGCTGTGGAGGCTGAACTGCTCGGTGTTAGAAGACAAAGAAGTAGTCAGAGAGTATAGGGAGCAGTTTAGCCAATGGCAGACCCTCCAGGACTTTTATGAGTCACGAGCACAGTGGTGGGAGATGGTGAAAAAACGGACAGGAAAATTTTTTAAGAGGGTAGGGAAAGAAAAGAAAAATAAGGAAAAAAGATGCATGATGGGACTGCAAAAAAGGCTGCAGAGATATTTTAACCTTTTTAACTGTGGGATTGATTTTACGGAAGAGATTAAAGAAGTAAAAGCTGAAATGCGTGTTTTATCAGATATACAAAATAAGGGGGTCATTTTAAGAAGCAGAGAGAGGGAGATTGAGGAAGGTGAAAAATGTACAAGGTATTTTTTTAAAAAGATTGTTTCAAAGGGAGGTACAATTACCGCAATAAAAGATGGAGGGAGGGACCTAAAAACAACGGACGAGATTTTAGGTGGGGTGGAAGAATTTTATAGCAATCTATACAGCGAAAAATACGTACATAAAGATACCTTGGAAGAAGTTTTAGCCTTTTTAGAAAACAAGGTCAACAGTGAAGCCGTGCTTTTATCCCAGGATTTTACGGTTTTAGAAATACAAAATTCTTTAAAAGGTTTTAAAAGGGGGAAGTCCCCAGGAATGGATGGACTCCCCCTAGAATTTTATCTGACTTTCTGGGATATTTTAGCACATGACTTACTCACTGTTTTTAACGAATTTGAGACCTTGGACAGACTCCCAGACAGCTTTAGAACAGGGATAGTGTCGCTTCTACACAAGAAAGGCGACAAGACAGACCTCAGGAACTGGAGACCCATCACGCTTTTAAATTTCGATTGTAAACTTTTTAGCAAGATCTTATCTGCACGTATGTCGACCGTTTTAGAGGACGTGATCCACCCGGATCAAGCATGCGCTGTGCCAGGGAGGAAGATCACCGACAGCCTGGTACTGATCAGAGACGTCATCTGTTACGCGAGAGACAGAAACATCCGGCTAGCGGTCCTGAACCTAGATTTTGAAAAAGCATTTGACCGAGTCTCGCATCAGTTCCTGTTTCAGGTACTGGACAAAATGGGGTTCCCTGATAGGTTTATAGCCTGGGTGGGATTACTATATAAGGGTATAATCAGTAGAATGTTGGTAAACGGGCATGTGTCCAAGGCGGTGAATATCCGCAGTGGCGTCCGTCAGGGGTGTCCTTTATCTCCCCTCCTGTATGTGGCTTGTATCGAGCCACTGGCACAGATCTTGAGAAGGGATAAATGGATCAAAGGACTTGAAGTGCCTGGGACGGGTGGACTGACAGCAACGTGCGTTTTATACATGGACGACGTAACCCTTTTAGCCACAGACGTTTTATCCATGCGAAGAGCAATGGACTTGACTGACTGGTACGGTCGAGCCTCGGGCGCCAAGCTCAACAGGAGCAAGTCCGAGGCCCAGCTCTTCGGGCCGTGGGGTAGCGTGGACACAGGCGGACTGGAATTGGTTTTTAAAACCGACCTACGGATTTTAGGTGTAAAATTTGACAAAGAGGGTGGAGGACGTGGAAACTGGGCCGACGTGTTAGGGAAAGTCAGGCAAAAACTGGGCTTTTGGGGACTAAGACAGCTGACAATCGAAGGTAAAGTTTTAATTTTTAAAGCAGTGATTTTACCTTTGATGTTACTGGTGTGTTCTGTTTTTAGTCCCCCACGACACTTTCTTTTAGATCTGGAGAGGGCGGTGTTTTACTTCATCTGGGGGTCCAAGTGGGAGAGAGTGAAGAGGGAGGTCGTGAAGAAGAGACCGGAAAACGGCGGGAAAGGCCTCCCGGACCCCCACCTGTTTCTAGGCAGCCGGTTCACCGCCCTCCACATCGCGTACGCCGTGGCCCCGTCCAGAGAAAGCAAGACAGCGGCCATGACCCGTTTCTGGATGGGGTCGTACCTACGAAGCCTTAAAATTTTACCTGTAGACCTTAAAACGCCGGTGTCTTTTAATTTGACAAAAGAACATGATTTTATTAAGAAGTTTTTAAAGAAAAATGTTTTAGAAGGAGAAGATGTCTCCGTTTTAACTAACCACAGGTCTCTTCTCTCTCTCGTTCAGGATCGGGAACCTGTGAGTCTAGTCCCCGGCCTCACTCTAAGTGAGGCCAAACAAGTTTGGAGGAACGCCGCCCACCCTGCTCTTCAGAACAGGCACAAGGACCTGTCATGGATGGTGGCCCACGAGATTCTCCCGGTCAGGGCGGTCATGCACTCCCGGGGCATGGGCTCCAACCCCATCTGCCCACGACCCGGATGCAACGCGCCGGAGACCGTGCGACACCTCTTATGGGAGTGCGGCGCCGCGCGGGACCAGTGGACCACGACCGGCCCCCTGTATTTCCCGTGCCTGCCGGCAGGTGGGGTCCAGATGGACTACAAGCTCGCCATCCTCGGGGTGGGCCCAGGCTCGAAGGGCCTAACGGCGCAGAGGTTCACCACGCTCTGGCTCACCCTCAACGCAGTGAAGGATGCCATCTGGACCACCAGAAACCTGCTGGTGGGGAAACGCGTGACGGTGCCCCTCCACGCGAGCGAGCAGATGGCGAAGTCCACGCTGCAGGGGTACCGAGCGGCGACATTCGGAGGAGGGGGCCGGGGTTGCACGAGAAAGGTCCCGGCCGCCACCGACCCTGGCCGCTCGTAGATGCGCCCTCACCTGCAAAGGCTACGGGAGCAGCGAGCCGGAGGGTAGAGGATCTCCTCTGGGCACCGGAAGTGACGGGCCTCGGCCGTGGCTGGAGAGCAGTGAGATGGGCTCCCTTGGTAAGGACTCACACCCGATCTTGGAAAAGAGAGGAGGCTCGAGTGTTTTTTTTATTTTGTGTGTTTTATATATAGATATGTATGTGTTTTTTTTTGAATCAATTGTTTTATTTAACTATATTTAAAAACGAAACGACTTTATGGACACTTTTATTCATGGTTTTTTTTACACACACAATTTATGTATTTATTTATTTTCCTTTAAACAGTTTTTAAAATAAGAAATTGTTTTATCTAAGTTTAATTATTTATTTATTTAAAACAAATTATCTGAGAAGGAAAAGAAAAAAACTGTGTACACTGTGGATATGAAAAAAAGAAAAAAGTGACAATAAAATTTTTTCGAAAGAAAAAATCTGTTCTTATCAGTTTAATACCTGATACGTCCTCCATTCGAGGACTTTATATTAAACGGATTTTTAGAGCGAGGAGCTGGAAGAGGGGCTTGCTCCGTCCGCTCCACGCATCGACCTGGTATTGCAGTACCTCCAGGAACGGTGCACCTTTTCAAAGGGGTCAAATGAAAGAAGAAGGAAGGAAGGAAGGAAATAAATGAATGAATGAATGAATGAATGAACGAATGAATGAATGAATACGTATTCATGTTAAACGATTGGGGGGGAAAAAAAAAAAAAAGTAGGAAAAAAGACAAAGTGACATATGGTACTTAAAAAAAAAAAAAAAAAAAAAAAAAAATTTCTTGTATTTAATTGTACAAAATGGAACAGGTGTCAGTCGTAAAGGTTTCAGATGTACTTAATTGGAAAAGGGAGGGGACCTATTAGGTTTTAATACAAACCACAGCCCACATCCAGCTCTAGACCAATCCTACATCTGTAGCTATCAAGGCTGTGCAGGTGTAAGGGGCCGGCGCAAGCCAACCTACCCTAGACCGGATTTCTAGGCCTCCGATGGAGTTTCGGAGGCCTGGACTGACTTCCTGTATAGCTCGGGTTTCTCTTCATTCACGCATAAATCTTTCGCCTTTTACTAAAGATTTCCGTGGAGAGGAACGTTGACGAGTTCAACTTATTTTTGTGAGCTTTGCTGAGGCAAAGCTGTATTTGTTTCACAGTTTAACGTAAGAGAGGGAAGAAGTTTGGCTTTGGGATGCAAGGTCGGTTGGGCGTGGTGCCTAGTTGCTCAATCCTCTCTGCGCAAGGTCTTCAAGCGCGTGGTCAGGCATGTCGTCCAGGAGTGGAGGCTCTGCCAGCTGGTGCTCGTTAGGCCAGAGGCCATAACGGGTTATCGCTTCTCGGCCTTTTGGCTAAGATCAAGTGTAGTATCTGTTCTTATCAGTTTAATACCTGATACGTCCTCCATTCGAGGACTTTATATTAAACGGATTTTTAGAGCGAGGAGCTGGAAGAGGGGCTTGCTCCGTCCGCTCCACGCATCGACCTGGTATTGCAGTACCTCCAGGAACGGTGCACCTTTTCAAAGGGGTCAAATGAAAGAAGAAGGAAGGAAGGAAGGAAATAAATGAATGAATGAATGAATGAATGAACGAATGAATGAATGAATACGTATTCATGTTAAACGATTGGGGGGGAAAAAAAAAAAAAAGTAGGAAAAAAGACAAAGTGACATATGGTACTTAAAAAAAAAAAAAAAAAAAAAAAAAAATTTCTTGTATTTAATTGTACAAAATGGAACAGGTGTCAGTCGTAAAGGTTTCAGATGTACTTAATTGGAAAAGGGAGGGGACCTATTAGGTTTTAATACAAACCACAGCCCACATCCAGCTCTAGACCAATCCTACATCTGTAGCTATCAAGGCTGTGCAGGTGTAAGGGGCCGGCGCAAGCCAACCTACCCTAGACCGGATTTCTAGGCCTCCGATGGAGTTTCGGAGGCCTGGACTGACTTCCTGTATAGCTCGGGTTTCTCTTCATTCACGCATAAATCTTTCGCCTTTTACTAAAGATTTCCGTGGAGAGGAACGTTGACGAGTTCAACTTATTTTTGTGAGCTTTGCTGAGGCAAAGCTGTATTTGTTTCACAGTTTAACGTAAGAGAGGGAAGAAGTTTGGCTTTGGGATGCAAGGTCGGTTGGGCGTGGTGCCTAGTTGCTCAATCCTCTCTGCGCAAGGTCTTCAAGCGCGTGGTCAGGCATGTCGTCCAGGAGTGGAGGCTCTGCCAGCTGGTGCTCGTTAGGCCAGAGGCCATAACGGGTTATC
This sequence comes from Ictalurus punctatus, assembly GCF_001660625.3. Taxonomy (NCBI): domain Eukaryota; kingdom Metazoa; phylum Chordata; class Actinopteri; order Siluriformes; family Ictaluridae; genus Ictalurus; species Ictalurus punctatus. Next base: position 37,967 of record NW_026521161.1, read on the forward strand.
GCTTCTCGGCCTTTTGGCTAAGATCAAGTGTAGTATCTGTTCTTATCAGTTTAATACCTGATACGTCCTCCATTCGAGGACTTTATATTAAACGGATTTTTAGAGCGAGGAGCTGGAAGAGGGGCTTGCTCCGTCCGCTCCACGCATCGACCTGGTATTGCAGTACCTCCAGGAACGGTGCACCTTTTCAAAGGGGTCAAATGAAAGAAGAAGGAAGGAAGGAAGGAAATAAATGAATGAATGAATGAATGAATGAACGAATGAATGAATGAATACGTATTCATGTTAAACGATTGGGGGGGAAAAAAAAAAAAAAAGTAGGAAAAAAGACAAAGTGACATATGGTACTTAAAAAAAAAAAAAAAAAAAAAAAAAAAATTTCTTGTATTTAATTGTACAAAATGGAACAGGTGTCAGTCGTAAAGGTTTCAGATGTACTTAATTGGAAAAGGGAGGGGACCTATTAGGTTTTAATACAAACCACAGCCCACATCCAGCTCTAGACCAATCCTACATCTGTAGCTATCAAGGCTGTGCAGGTGTAAGGGGCCGGCGCAAGCCAACCTACCCTAGACCGGATTTCTAGGCCTCCGATGGAGTTTCGGAGGCCTGGACTGACTTCCTGTATAGCTCGGGTTTCTCTTCATTCACGCATAAATCTTTCGCCTTTTACTAAAGATTTCCGTGGAGAGGAACGTTGACGAGTTCAACTTATTTTTGTGAGCTTTGCTGAGGCAAAGCTGTATTTGTTTCACAGTTTAACGTAAGAGAGGGAAGAAGTTTGGCTTTGGGATGCAAGGTCGGTTGGGCGTGGTGCCTAGTTGCTCAATCCTCTCTGCGCAAGGTCTTCAAGCGCGTGGTCAGGCATGTCGTCCAGGAGTGGAGGCTCTGCCAGCTGGTGCTCGTTAGGCCAGAGGCCATAACGGGTTATCGCTTCTCGGCCTTTTGGCTAAGATCAAGTGTAGTATCTGTTCTTATCAGTTTAATACCTGATACGTCCTCCATTCGAGGACTTTATATTAAACGGATTTTTAGAGCGAGGAGCTGGAAGAGGGGCTTGCTCCGTCCGCTCCACGCATCGACCTGGTATTGCAGTACCTCCAGGAACGGTGCACCTTTTCAAAGGGGTCAAATGAAAGAAGAAGGAAGGAAGGAAGGAAATAAATGAATGAATGAATGAATGAATGAACGAATGAATGAATGAATACGTATTCATGTTAAACGATTGGGGGGGAAAAAAAAAAAAAAAGTAGGAAAAAAGACAAAGTGACATATGGTACTTAAAAAAAAAAAAAAAAAAAAAAAAAAAAATTTCTTGTATTTAATTGTACAAAATGGAACAGGTGTCAGTCGTAAAGGTTTCAGATGTACTTAATTGGAAAAGGGAGGGGACCTATTAGGTTTTAATACAAACCACAGCCCACATCCAGCTCTAGACCAATCCTACATCTGTAGCTATCAAGGCTGTGCAGGTGTAAGGGGCCGGCGCAAGCCAACCTACCCTAGACCGGATTTCTAGGCCTCCGATGGAGTTTCGGAGGCCTGGACTGACTTCCTGTATAGCTCGGGTTTCTCTTCATTCACGCATAAATCTTTCGCCTTTTACTAAAGATTTCCGTGGAGAGGAACGTTGACGAGTTCAACTTATTTTTGTGAGCTTTGCTGAGGCAAAGCTGTATTTGTTTCACAGTTTAACGTAAGAGAGGGAAGAAGTTTGGCTTTGGGATGCAAGGTCGGTTGGGCGTGGTGCCTAGTTGCTCAATCCTCTCTGCGCAAGGTCTTCAAGCGCGTGGTCAGGCATGTCGTCCAGGAGTGGAGGCTCTGCCAGCTGGTGCTCGTTAGGCCAGAGGCCATAACGGGTTATCGCTTCTCGGCCTTTTGGCTAAGATCAAGTGTAGTATCTGTTCTTATCAGTTTAATACCTGATACGTCCTCCATTCGAGGACTTTATATTAAACGGATTTTTAGAGCGAGGAGCTGGAAGAGGGGCTTGCTCCGTCCGCTCCACGCATCGACCTGGTATTGCAGTACCTCCAGGAACGGTGCACCTTTTCAAAGGGGTCAAATGAAAGAAGAAGGAAGGAAGGAAGGAAATAAATGAATGAATGAATGAATGAATGAACGAATGAATGAATGAATACGTATTCATGTTAAACGATTGGGGGGGAAAAAAAAAAAAAAAGTAGGAAAAAAGACAAAGTGACATATGGTACTTAAAAAAAAAAAAAAAAAAAAAAAAAAAATTTCTTGTATTTAATTGTACAAAATGGAACAGGTGTCAGTCGTAAAGGTTTCAGATGTACTTAATTGGAAAAGGGAGGGGACCTATTAGGTTTTAATACAAACCACAGCCCACATCCAGCTCTAGACCAATCCTACATCTGTAGCTATCAAGGCTGTGCAGGTGTAAGGGGCCGGCGCAAGCCAACCTACCCTAGACCGGATTTCTAGGCCTCCGATGGAGTTTCGGAGGCCTGGACTGACTTCCTGTATAGCTCGGGTTTCTCTTCATTCACGCATAAATCTTTCGCCTTTTACTAAAGATTTCCGTGGAGAGGAACGTTGACGAGTTCAACTTATTTTTGTGAGCTTTGCTGAGGCAAAGCTGTATTTGTTTCACAGTTTAACGTAAGAGAGGGAAGAAGTTTGGCTTTGGGATGCAAGGTCGGTTGGGCGTGGTGCCTAGTTGCTCAATCCTCTCTGCGCAAGGTCTTCAAGCGCGTGGTCAGGCATGTCGTCCAGGAGTGGAGGCTCTGCCAGCTGGTGCTCGTTAGGCCAGAGGCCATAACGGGTTATCGCTTCTCGGCCTTTTGGCTAAGATCAAGTGTAGTATCTGTTCTTATCAGTTTAATACCTGATACGTCCTCCATTCGAGGACTTTATATTAAACGGATTTTTAGAGCGAGGAGCTGGAAGAGGGGCTTGCTCCGTCCGCTCCACGCATCGACCTGGTATTGCAGTACCTCCAGGAACGGTGCACCTTTTCAAAGGGGTCAAATGAAAGAAGAAGGGAGGAAGGAAATAAATAAATAAATGAATGAATGAATGAATGAACGAATGAATGAATGAATACGTATTCATGCTAAACGATTGGGGGGAAAAAAAAAAAAAGTAGGAAAAAAAACAAAGTGACATATGGTACTTAAAAAAAAAAAAAAAAAAAAAAAAAAAAAAAATTTCTTGTATTTAATTGTACAAAATGGAACAGGTGTCAGTCGTAAAGGTTTCAGATGTACTTAATTGGAAAAGGGAGGGGACCTATTAGGTTTTAATACAAACCACAGCCCACATCCAGCTCTAGACCAATCCTACATCTGTAGCTATCAAGGCTGTGCAGGTGTAAGGGGCCGGCGCAAGCCAACCTACCCTAGACCGGATTTCTAGGCCTCCGATGGAGTTTCGGAGGCCTGGACTGACTTCCTGTATAGCTCGGGTTTCTCTTCATTCACGCATAAATCTTTCGCCTTTTACTAAAGATTTCCGTGGAGAGGAACGTTGACGAGTTCAACTTATTTTTGTGAGCTTTGCTGAGGCAAAGCTGTATTTGTTTCACAGTTTAACGTAAGAGAGGGAAGAAGTTTGGCTTTGGGATGCAAGGTCGGTTGGGCGTGGTGCCTAGTTGCTCAATCCTCTCCGCGCAAGGTCTTCAAGCGCGTGGTCAGGCATGTCGTCCAGGAGTGGAGGCTCTGCCAGCTGGTGCTCGTTAGGCCAGAGGCCATAACGGGTTATCGCTTCTCGGCCTTTTGGCTAAGATCAATCGGGTGAGACAGCGATCGGCTCTTTGGTGGCAATTGCCCTTAATCCCTTTATGATTTTGGACACAACCATCCAAAGAGAGAATTCGTGCGGACCCTTTTTTTTTCAGCTTCTCTAGGCGAGTGGAACATCGTGCCAGTGAATCTGCGAAGTGGTAAGTACAAATTCATTAATTTATTTAATTTTTCCCTTTTTTTTCGTTTAAAAAATATTTATTTCGTTTAGTTTTGTATTTGTTTTACTTTATTTATTTATTTATTTATTTATTTATAGGCTAGTGGTGCCTCCAAAATGTCGGCTGCTCGTGCCGGCATGAGGAGGCACCACAGCGTGCGCTTTTTGTTTAAAGAGGTGGATGGAAAGCTCCTGGGGATGTCACGGCTTGATTTCTCCAGGAAGCTAATCCAGAAATCTCTTGGTTTCAAACCCGACGAACTGAACTGTCTAGTGACTCTGCCCCTGAACAAAGGATTTGATGTTAGTTTTAGGACCGCTTCTCTGCTAAATGATTTCTGGCAACGGTTTGACGGTTGTAAGGCCCATTTCTCCATGTTCACCGTGGAGAAACTTTCTGACAATTCGCTTAAAACGGTGATTGTTAGGATGTTTAATGAAACGGTGACTGGAGACGATATTTGCGTATGGCTGGGTAGATTTTGCACTGTTCGCGGACAACCAGTCAAAGTGTTGGATGAGGACGGCATCTGGAATTGTTCCTGGCGGATTCCCATTAAACAATGGGAAGACGCTGGGGGCTACCAGGGCCTGAGACATCTGCCTTCTATGATTGTGTTGGGAGAGAACAGAGGCTACATCCATTACCAGGGGATGCCCAAACTCTGCCGTAAGTGTGGGAGGATGGGACATCTAGCCGACGCGTGCCAGGAAATAATTTGTGGGAAATGTAGAGAAATTGGTCACGTTTTTGATGAGTGCACCATTGGCAGACGGTGCAATCTGTGTGGAGAGACAAACCACCTCTACAGAGATTGCCCCAAGAGCTTTGCCAACAAACTGAAAAGCAACAAGATGGCCGCCCCACAAACGCAACAAACAGAACAAACAACGGAGAAGGAGGCGGGCCCGGCGGTTTTGGCGGGAAAATCAACTCTCCCGTCAGCTTCGGGGCCTGAGCAGATACGGGTAAGTGGGGCGGCCTTAGGGGCGGAGTCAGCAAACCAGAGGGAGGAAGCCCCCCCCTCCCCGCAAAATAAAGTACAGGAAATGGCGGAAGGGGAGGAAGGGACGGCTTCCTCCATGGAGACAGTTTCAGAGTTAAGTGTGGTATCTGGGGAGAGTGAGTCAGACAGTCCTCTCCCGAATGCTCAGGTGCAGAAAAGACCTGCGGGATCTCCTCTGTTCGTAACAGAGGAGAAGAAACTGAGGGCAGAGCATAGGCGGGACAGTTCTTCCTCGGAAGAACTGAACCGCTTATGGCCCTCAGAGCCCCCAAATGAGGTTTCGTTCTTGCACCTCCAGCTGAGAACATCGTCGCCAAAGGAGCCGCGAGAGGTTGCCTCCGCGGCCCGTGCGGCAGCAGACACTTGCCCTCCTGAACCCAGGCCCACTGAGATAAAGGAAGAGCAAGTGTCACAAGAAATAATATCCCTTTAAATTTGTTTTAACGTTGTCTCTGCATGTTTTTAACACTGTTTTATACCTTTTTACCATACTGCTCATGGCCCTCACAATCTCTACCATCAATGTGAGAAGTGTGAGGTCCACCCTGAGAGCACAGAGTGTATTATCCCTTTTAAAATCTTTTAAGTCAGATGTGATTTTATTACAAGAATGTGCTCTGCCCTTTTTATATAATTATAGGAAATGGGAAGATGTGTGGACCCCGGGACCCTCGTTGTGGAGTGGTTCCAATTTTAATAAATGTGATGGTGTCGCCATTTTAATAAATAACCCCAACATTGCGGTGAAGGGCAGCACAGTGGTGAGAGATGGACGGGCACTCTTAGCCAATCTGACCTTTTTAGATAGGGATTTTACTGTTCTTAATGTGTATGGTTTTACGGAAAAAAATGAAAGGTATGAACTTTTAGAAGACCTGCAGTCCCACATGCTAGGGAGGCTTCCTTTAATCGTAGCAGGGGATTTTAATTGTATTTTAACAGCTAAGGATAGGAAAAGGGTAACAGGGGAGTGCGTAGTAGACAAAACATCGGTTTTACTCCAAGGATTAGTTAAAGATTTTAAACTAGTCGACTGTTTTAAAACGTTGCATCAAAGAGAGGAGGGCTTCACCTGGTTCAGTGGTGATGGCACCAGAGCCTCTCGGATCGACTATGTTTTTACACGGGACTGCCCGCCGACCGATGCTACACTGACCCCTCTCTTCTTTTCTGACCACATGATGCTGTCCTGCACCCTGTCACTGTCCACTGGTGTGACGGTAGGAGGAGGGCTGTGGAGGCTGAACTGCTCGGTGTTAGAAGATAAAGAAGTAGTCAGAGAGTATAGGGAGCAGTTCAGCCAATGGCAGACCCTCCAGGACTTTTATGAATCACGAGCACAGTGGTGGGAGATGGTAAAAAAACGGACAGGGAGTTTTTTTAAGAGGGTAGGGAAAGAAAAGAAAAATAAGGAAAGAAGATGCATGATGGGACTGCAAAAACGACTGCAGAGATATTTTAACCTTTTTAACTGTGGTATGGATTTTACTGAGGAGATTAAAGAAGTAAAAGAAGAAATGCGTGTTTTATCGGATATACAAAACAAGGGGGTCATTTTAAGAAGCAGAGAGAGGGAGATTGAAGAAGGGGAAAAATGTACAAGGTATTTTTTTAAAAAGATTGTTTCAAAGGGAGGTACAATTACCGCAATAAAAGATGGAGGGAGGGACCTAAAAACAACGGACGAGATTTTAGGAGGGGTGGAAGAATTTTATAGCAACCTATACAGCGAAAAATACGTTCATAAGGATACCTTGGAAGAAGTTTTAGCCTTTTTAGAAAACAAGGTCAATAGTGAAACAATGCTTTTATCCCAGGATTTTACAGTTTTAGAAATACAAAATTCTTTAAAAGGTTTTAAAAAGGGGAAGTCCCCAGGAATGGATGGACTCCCCCTAGAATTTTATCTGACTTTCTGGGATATTTTAGCACACGACTTACTCACTGTTTTTAACGAATTTGAGACCTTGGACAGACTCCCGGACAGCTTTAGAACAGGGATAGTGTCGCTTCTTCACAAGAAAGGCGACAAGACAGACCTCAGGAACTGGAGACCGATCACGCTTTTAAACTTTGATTGTAAACTTTTTAGCAAGATTTTATCAGCACGTATGTCGACTGTCTTAGAGGACGTGATCCACCCGGATCAAGCATGTGCTGTGCCAGGGAGGAAGATCACCGACAGTCTGGTACTGATCAGAGACGTCATCTGTTACGCGAGAGACAGAAACATCCGGCTAGCGGTCCTGAACCTAGATTTTGAAAAAGCATTCGACCGAGTCTCGCATCAGTTCCTGTTTCAGGTACTGGCCAAAATGGGGTTCCCTGATAGGTTCATAGCCTGGGTGGGATTACTGTACAAGGGCATAGTCAGTAGAATGTTGGTTAACGGGCACGTGTCCAAGGCGGTGAATATCCGCAGTGGCGTCCGTCAGGGGTGTCCTTTATCTCCCCTCCTGTATGTGGCTTGCATAGAGCCACTGGCACAGATCTTGAGAAGGGATAAATGGGTCAAAGGACTCGAAGTGCCTGGGACGGGTGGACTGACCGCAACATGCGTTTTATATATGGACGACGTAACCCTTTTAGCCACAGACTTTTTATCCATGCGAAGAGCAATGGACCTGACTGACTGGTACGGTCGGGCCTCGGGCGCCAAGCTCAACAGGAGCAAGTCCGAGGCCCAGCTCTTCGGGCCGTGGGGTGACGGGGACACAGGCGGACTGGAATTGGTTTTTAAAACCGACTTACGGATTTTAGGAGTGAAATTTGACAAAGAGGGTGGAGGACGGGGAAACTGGGCCGACTTGTTAGGGAAAGTCAGGCAGAATCTGGGCTTTTGGGGACTGAGACAGATGACTTTTGAAGGTAAAGTTTTAATTTTTAAAGCAGTGATTTTACCTTTAATGTTACTCGTGTGTTCTGTTTTTAGTCCCCCACGACACTTTCTTTTAGAGTTGGAGAGAGCGGTGTTTTACTTCATCTGGGGGTCCAAGTGGGAGAGAGTGAAGAGGGAGGTCGTAAAGAAGAGACCGGAAAACGGCGGGAAAGGCCTCCCGGACCCCCACCTGTTTTTAGGCAGCCGTTTCACCGCCCTCCACATCGCGTACGCCGTGGCCCCATCCAGAGAGAGCAAGACAGCGGCCATGACCCGTTTCTGGATGGGGTCGTACCTACGAAGCCTTAGAATTTTACCTGTAGATCTCAAAACGCCTGTGTCTTTTAATCTGACAAAAGAGCATGATTTTATCAAGAGATTTTTAAAGAAAAATGTTTTAGAAGGAGAAGATGTCTCCATTTTAACTAACCACAGGTCTCTTCTCTCTCTCGTTCAGGATCGGGAACCTGTGAGTCCAGTCCCCGGCCTCACTCTAAGTGAGGCCAAACAAGTTTGGAAGAACGCCGCCCACCCTGCTCTTCAGAACAGGCACAAGGACCTGTCATGGATGGTGGCCCACGAGATTCTCCCGGTCAGGGCGGTCATGCACTCCCGGGGCATGGGCTCCAACCCCATCTGCCCACGACCCGGATGCAACGCGCCGGAGACCGTGCGACACCTCTTATGGGAGTGCGGCGCCGCGCGGGACCAGTGGACCACGACCGGCCCCCTGTATTTCCCGTGCCTGCCGGCAGGTGGGGTCCAGATGGACTACAAGCTCGCCATCCTCGGGGTGGGCCCAGGCTCGAAGGGCCTAACGGCGCAGAGGTTCACCACGCTCTGGCTCACCCTCAACGCCGTGAAGGATGCCATCTGGACCACCAGAAACCTGCTGGTGGGGAAACGCGTGACGGTGCCCCTCCACGCGAGCGAGCAGATGGCGAAGTCCACGCTGCAGGGGTACCGCGCGGCGACATTCGGAGGAGGGGGCCGGGGTTGCACGAGAAAGGTCCCGGCCGCCACCGACCCTGGCCGCTCGTAGATGCGCCCTCACCTGCAAAGGCTACGGGAGCAGCGAGCCGGAGGGTAGAGGATCTCCTCTGGGCACCGGAAGTGACGGGCCTCGGCCGTGGCTGGAGAGCAGTGTGATGGGCGCCCTTGGTAAGGACTCACCCCCGATCTTGGAAAAGAGAGGATGCTTAAGTGGTTTTTTATTTTGTGTGTTTTATATAAAGATATGTGTTTGCTTTTTTATTAATCAATCGACTTATTTAACTGTTTTTAAAAACGAAACGATTTTATGGACACTTTTGTTCATAGTTTTTTACACACACAAATTGATGTATTTATTTATTTTTCCTTTAAACAGTTTTTAAAATAAGAATTTGTTTTACCCAAGTTTATTTATTTATTTAAAAAAATGTCTATAAACTGAGAAGGAAAAAACTGTGTACACTGTGGATATGAAAAAAAAAGAAAAAAGTGACAATAAAATTTTTTCGAAAGAAAAATCTGTTCTTATCAGTTTAATACCTGATACGTCCTCCATTCGAGGACTTTATATTAAACGGATTTTTAGAGCGAGGAGCTGGAAGAGGGGCTTGCTCCGTCCGCTCCACGCATCGACCTGGTATTGCAGTACCTCCAGGAACGGTGCACCTTTTCAAAGGGGTCAAATGAAAGAAGAAGGAAGGAAGGGAGGAAGGAAATAAATAAATAAATGAATGAATGAATGAATGAACGAATGAATGAATGAATACGTATTCATGCTAAACGATTGGGGGGAAAAAAAAAAAAAGTAGGAAAAAAAACAAAGTGACATATGGTACTTAAAAAAAAAAAAAAAAAAAAAAAAAAAAAAAATTTCTTGTATTTAATTGTACAAAATGGAACAGGTGTCAGTCGTAAAGGTTTCAGATGTACTTAATTGGAAAAGGGAGGGGACCTATTAGGTTTTAATACAAACCACAGCCCACATCCAGCTCTAGACCAATCCTACATCTGTAGCTATCAAGGCTGTGCAGGTGTAAGGGGCCGGCGCAAGCCAACCTACCCTAGACCGGATTTCTAGGCCTCCGATGGAGTTTCGGAGGCCTGGACTGACTTCCTGTATAGCTCGGGTTTCTCTTCATTCACGCATAAATCTTTCGCCTTTTACTAAAGATTTCCGTGGAGAGGAACGTTGACGAGTTCAACTTATTTTTGTGAGCTTTGCTGAGGCAAAGCTGTATTTGTTTCACAGTTTAACGTAAGAGAGGGAAGAAGTTTGGCTTTGGGATGCAAGGTCGGTTGGGCGTGGTGCCTAGTTGCTCAATCCTCTCCGCGCAAGGTCTTCAAGCGCGTGGTCAGGCATGTCGTCCAGGAGTGGAGGCTCTGCCAGCTGGTGCTCGTTAGGCCAGAGGCCATAACGGGTTATCGCTTCTCGGCCTTTTGGCTAAGATCAAGTGTAGTATCTGTTCTTATCAGTTTAATACCTGATACGTCCTCCATTCGAGGACTTTATATTAAACGGATTTTTAGAGCGAGGAGCTGGAAGAGGGGCTTGCTCCGTCCGCTCCACGCATCGACCTGGTATTGCAGTACCTCCAGGAACGGTGCACCTTTTCAAAGGGGTCAAATGAAAGAAGAAGGAAGGAAGGGAGGAAGGAAATAAATAAATAAATGAATGAATGAATGAATGAACGAATGAATGAATGAATACGTATTCATGCTAAACGATTGGGGGGAAAAAAAAAAAAAGTAGGAAAAAAAACAAAGTGACATATGGTACTTAAAAAAAAAAAAAAAAAAAAAAAAAAAAAAAATTCTTGTATTTAATTGTACAAAATGGAACAGGTGTCAGTCGTAAAGGTTTCAGATGTACTTAATTGGAAAAGGGAGGGGACCTATTAGGTTTTAATACAAACCACAGCCCACATCCAGCTCTAGACCAATCCTACATCTGTAGCTATCAAGGCTGTGCAGGTGTAAGGGGCCGGCGCAAGCCAACCTACCCTAGACCGGATTTCTAGGCCTCCGATGGAGTTTCGGAGGCCTGGACTGACTTCCTGTATAGCTCGGGTTTCTCTTCATTCACGCATAAATCTTTCGCCTTTTACTAAAGATTTCCGTGGAGAGGAACGTTGACGAGTTCAACTTATTTTTGTGAGCTTTGCTGAGGCAAAGCTGTATTTGTTTCACAGTTTAACGTAAGAGAGGGAAGAAGTTTGGCTTTGGGATGCAAGGTCGGTTGGGCGTGGTGCCTAGTTGCTCAATCCTCTCCGCGCAAGGTCTTCAAGCGCGTGGTCAGGCATGTCGTCCAGGAGTGGAGGCTCTGCCAGCTGGTGCTCGTTAGGCTAGAGGCCATAACGGGTTATCGCTTCTCGGCCTTTTGGCTAAGATCAATCGGGTGAGACAGCGATCGGCTCTTTGGTGGCAATTGCCCTTAATCCCTTTATGATTTTGGACACAACCATCCAAAGAGAGAATTCGTGCGGACCCTTTTTTTTCAGCTTCTCTAGGCGAGTGGAACATCGTGCCAGTGAATCTGCGAAGTGGTAAGTACAAATTCATTAATTTATTTAATTTTTCCCCTTTTTTTTCGTTTAAAAAATATTTATTTCGTTTAGTTTTGTATTTGTTTTACTTTATTTATTTATTTATTTATTTATTTATTTATTTATTTATTTATTTATAGGCTAGTGGTGCCTCCAAAATGTCGGCTGCTCGTGCCGGCATGAGGAGGCACCACAGCGTGCGCTTTTTGTTTAAAGAGGTGGATGGAAAGCTCCTGGGGATGTCACGGCTTGATTTCTCCAGGAAGCTAATCCAGAAATCTCTTGGTTTCAAACCCGACGAACTGAACTGTCTAGTGACTCTGCCCCTGAACAAAGGATTTGATGTTAGTTTTAGGACCGCTTCTCTGCTAAATGATTTCTGGCAACGGTTTGACGGTTGTAAGGCCCATTTCTCCATGTTCACCGTGGAGAAACTTTCTGACAATTCGCTTAAAACGGTGATTGTTAGGATGTTTAATGAAACGGTGACTGGAGACGATATTTGCGTATGGCTGGGTAGATTTTGCACTGTTCGCGGACAACCAGTCAAAGTGTTGGATGAGGACGGCATCTGGAATTGTTCCTGGCGGATTCCCATTAAACAATGGGAAGACGCTGGGGGCTACCAGGGCCTGAGACATCTGCCTTCTATGATTGTGTTGGGAGAGAACAGAGGCTACATCCATTACCAGGGGATGCCCAAACTCTGCCGTAAGTGTGGGAGGATGGGACATCTAGCCGACGCGTGCCAGGAAATAATTTGTGGGAAATGTAGAGAAATTGGTCACGTTTTTGATGAGTGCACCATTGGCAGACGGTGCAATCTGTGTGGAGAGACAAACCACCTCTACAGAGATTGCCCCAAGAGCTTTGCCAACAAACTGAAAAGCAACAAGATGGCCGCCCCACAAACGCAACAAACAGAACAAACAACGGAGAAGGAGGCGGGCCCGGCGGTTTTGGCGGGAAAATCAACTCTCCCGTCAGCTTCGGGGCCTGAGCAGATACGGGTAAGTGGGGCGGCCTTAGGGGCGGAGTCAGCAAACCAGAGGGAGGAAGCCCCCCCCTCCCCGCAAAATAAAGTACAGGAAATGGCGGAAGGGGAGGAAGGGACGGCTTCCTCCATGGAGACAGTTTCAGAGTTAAGTGTGGTATCTGGGGAGAGTGAGTCAGACAGTCCTCTCCCGAATGCTCAGGTGCAGAAAAGACCTGCGGGATCTCCTCTGTTCGTAACAGAGGAGAAGAAACTGAGGGCAGAGCATAGGCGGGACAGTTCTTCCTCGGAAGAACTGAACCGCTTATGGCCCTCAGAGCCCCCAAATGAGGTTTCGTTCTTGCACCTCCAGCTGAGAACATCGTCGCCAAAGGAGCCGCGAGAGGTTGCCTCCGCGGCCCGTGCGGCAGCAGACACTTGCCCTCCTGAACCCAGGCCCACTGAGATAAAGGAAGAGCAAGTGTCACAAGAAATAATATCCCTTTAAATTTGTTTTAACGTTGTCTCTGCATGTTTTTAACACTGTTTTATACCTTTTTACCATACTGCTCATGGCCCTCACAATCTCTACCATCAATGTGAGAAGTGTGAGGTCCACCCTGAGAGCACAGAGTGTATTATCCCTTTTAAAATCTTTTAAGTCAGATGTGATTTTATTACAAGAATGTGCTCTGCCCTTTTTATATAATTATAGGAAATGGGAAGATGTGTGGACCCCGGGACCCTCGTTGTGGAGTGGTTCCAATTTTAATAAATGTGATGGTGTCGCCATTTTAATAAATAACCCCAACATCGCGGTGAAGGGCAGCACAGTGGTGAGAGATGGACGGGCACTCTTAGCCAATCTGACCTTTTTAGATAGGGATTTTACTGTTCTTAATGTGTATGGTTTTACGGAAAAAAATGAAAGGTATGAACTTTTAGAAGACCTGCAGTCCCACATGCTAGGGAGGCTTCCTTTAATCGTAGCAGGGGATTTTAATTGTATTTTAACAGCTAAGGATAGGAAAAGGGTAACAGGGGAGTGCGTAGTAGACAAAACATCGGTTTTACTCCAAGGATTAGTTAAAGATTTTAAACTAGTCGACTGTTTTAAAACGTTGCATCAAAGAGAGGAGGGCTTCACCTGGTTCAGTGGTGATGGCACCAGAGCCTCTCGGATCGACTATGTTTTTACACGGGACTGCCCGCCGACCGATGCTACACTGACCCCTCTCTTCTTTTCTGACCACATGATGCTGTCCTGCACCCTGTCACTGTCCACTGGTGTGACGGTAGGAGGAGGGCTGTGGAGGCTGAACTGCTCGGTGTTAGAAGATAAAGAAGTAGTCAGAGAGTATAGGGAGCAGTTCAGCCAATGGCAGACCCTCCAGGACTTTTATGAATCACGAGCACAGTGGTGGGAGATGGTAAAAAAACGGACAGGGAGTTTTTTTAAGAGGGTAGGGAAAGAAAAGAAAAATAAGGAAAGAAGATGCATGATGGGACTGCAAAAACGACTGCAGAGATATTTTAACCTTTTTAACTGTGGTATGGATTTTACTGAGGAGATTAAAGAAGTAAAAGAAGAAATGCGTGTTTTATCGGATATACAAAACAAGGGGGTCATTTTAAGAAGCAGAGAGAGGGAGATTGAAGAAGGGGAAAAATGTACAAGGTATTTTTTTAAAAAGATTGTTTCAAAGGGAGGTACAATTACCGCAATAAAAGATGGAGGGAGGGACCTAAAAACAACGGACGAGATTTTAGGTGGGGTGGAAGAATTTTATAGCAATCTATACAGCGAAAAATACGTTCATAAGGATACCTTGGAAGAAGTTTTAGCCTTTTTAGAAAACAAGGTCAATAGTGAAACAATGCTTTTATCCCAGGATTTTACAGTTTTAGAAATACAAAATTCTTTAAAAGGTTTTAAAAAGGGGAAGTCCCCAGGAATGGATGGACTCCCCCTAGAATTTTATCTGACTTTCTGGGATATTTTAGCACACGACTTACTCACTGTTTTTAACGAATTTGAGACCTTGGACAGACTCCCGGACAGCTTTAGAACAGGGATAGTGTCGCTTCTTCACAAGAAAGGCGACAAGACAGACCTCAGGAACTGGAGACCGATCACGCTTTTAAACTTTGATTGTAAACTTTTTAGCAAGATTTTATCAGCACGTATGTCGACTGTCTTAGAGGACGTGATCCACCCGGATCAAGCATGTGCTGTGCCAGGGAGGAAGATCACCGACAGTCTGGTACTGATCAGAGACGTCATCTGTTACGCGAGAGACAGAAACATCCGGCTAGCGGTCCTGAACCTAGATTTTGAGAAAGCATTCGACCGAGTCTCGCATCAGTTCCTGTTTCAGGTACTGGCCAAAATGGGGTTCCCTGATAGGTTCATAGCCTGGGTGGGATTACTGTACAAGGGCATAGTCAGTAGAATGTTGGTTAACGGGCACATGTCCAAGGCGGTGAATATCCGCAGTGGCGTCCGTCAGGGGTGTCCTTTATCTCCCCTCCTGTATGTGGCTTGCATAGAGCCACTGGCACAGATCTTGAGAAGGGATAAATGGGTCAAAGGACTCGAAGTACCTGGGACGGGTGGACTGACCGCAACGTGCGTTTTATATATGGACGACGTAACCCTTTTAGCCACAGACTTTTTATCCATGCGAAGAGCAATGGACCTGACTGACTGGTACGGTCGGGCCTCGGGCGCCAAGCTCAACAGGAGCAAGTCCGAGGCCCAGCTCTTCGGGCCGTGGGGTGACGTGGACACAGGCGGACTGGAATTGGTTTTTAAAACCGACTTACGGATTTTAGGAGTGAAATTTGACAAAGAGGGTGGAGGACGGGGAAACTGGGCCGACTTGTTAGGGAAAGTCAGGCAGAATCTGGGCTTTTGGGGACTGAGACAGATGACTTTTGAAGGTAAAGTTTTAATTTTTAAAGCAGTGATTTTACCTTTAATGTTACTCGTGTGTTCTGTTTTTAGTCCCCCACGACACTTTCTTTTAGAGTTGGAGAGAGCGGTGTTTTACTTCATCTGGGGGTCCAAGTGGGAGAGAGTGAAGAGGGAGGTCGTAAAGAAGAGACCGGAAAACGGCGGGAAAGGCCTCCCGGACCCCCACCTGTTTTTAGGCAGCCGTTTCACCGCCCTCCACATCGCGTACGCCGTGGCCCCATCCAGAGAGAGCAAGACAGCGGCCATGACCCGTTTCTGGATGGGGTCGTACCTACGAAGCCTTAGAATTTTACCTGTAGATCTCAAAACGCCTGTGTCTTTTAATCTGACAAAAGAGCATGATTTTATCAAGAGATTTTTAAAGAAAAATGTTTTAGAAGGAGAAGATGTCTCCATTTTAACTAACCACAGGTCTCTTCTCTCTCTCGTTCAGGATCGGGAACCTGTGAGTCCAGTCCCCGGCCTCACTCTAAGTGAGGCCAAACAAGTTTGGAAGAACGCCGCCCACCCTGCTCTTCAGAACAGGCACAAGGACCTGTCATGGATGGTGGCCCACGAGATTCTCCCGGTCAGGGCGGTCATGCACTCCCGGGGCATGGGCTCCAACCCCATCTGCCCACGACCCGGATGCAACGCGCCGGAGACCGTGCGACACCTCTTATGGGAGTGCGGCGCCGCGCGGGACCAGTGGACCACGACCGGCCCCCTGTATTTCCCGTGCCTGCCGGCAGGTGGGGTCCAGATGGACTACAAGCTCGCCATCCTCGGGGTGGGCCCAGGCTCGAAGGGCCTAACGGCGCAGAGGTTCACCACGCTCTGGCTCACCCTCAACGCCGTGAAGGATGCCATCTGGACCACCAGAAACCTGCTGGTGGGGAAACGCGTGACGGTGCCCCTCCACGCGAGCGAGCAGATGGCGAAGTCCACGCTGCAGGGGTACCGCGCGGCGACATTCGGAGGAGGGGGCCGGGGTTGCACGAGAAAGGTCCCGGCCGCCACCGACCCTGGCCGCTCGTAGATGCGCCCTCACCTGCAAAGGCTACGGGAGCAGCGAGCCGGAGGGTAGAGGATCTCCTCTGGGCACCGGAAGTGACGGGCCTCGGCCGTGGCTGGAGAGCAGTGTGATGGGCGCCCTTGGTAAGGACTCACCCCCGATCTTGGAAAAGAGAGGATGCTTAAGTGGTTTTTTATTTTGTGTGTTTTATATAAAGATATGTGTTTGCTTTTTTATTAATCAATCGACTTATTTAACTGTTTTTAAAAACGAAACGATTTTATGGACACTTTTGTTCATAGTTTTTTACACACACAAATTGATGTATTTATTTATTTTTCCTTTAAACAGTTTTTAAAATAAGAATTTGTTTTACCCAAGTTTATTTATTTATTTAAAAAAATGTCTATAAACTGAGAAGGAAAAAACTGTGTACACTGTGGATATGAAAAAAAAAGAAAAAAGTGACAATAAAATTTTTTCGAAAGAAAAATCTGTTCTTATCAGTTTAATACCTGATACGTCCTCCATTCGAGGACTTTATATTAAACGGATTTTTAGAGCGAGGAGCTGGAAGAGGGGCTTGCTCCGTCCGCTCCACGCATCGACCTGGTATTGCAGTACCTCCAGGAACGGTGCACCTTTTCAAAGGGGTCAAATGAAAGAAGAAGGAAGGAAGGAAGGAAATAAATGAATGAATGAATGAATGAATGAACGAATGAATGAATGAATACGTATTCATGTTAAACGATTGGGGGGGAAAAAAAAAAAAAAGTAGGAAAAAAGACAAAGTGACATATGGTACTTAAAAAAAAAAAAAAAAAAAAAAAAAATTTCTTGTATTTAATTGTACAAAATGGAACAGGTGTCAGTCGTAAAGGTTTCAGATGTACTTAATTGGAAAAGGGAGGGGACCTATTAGGTTTTAATACAAACCACAGCCCACATCCAGCTCTAGACCAATCCTACATCTGTAGCTATCAAGGCTGTGCAGGTGTAAGGGGCCGGCGCAAGCCAACCTACCCTAGACCGGATTTCTAGGCCTCCGATGGAGTTTCGGAGGCCTGGACTGACTTCCTGTATAGCTCGGGTTTCTCTTCATTCACGCATAAATCTTTCGCCTTTTACTAAAGATTTCCGTGGAGAGGAACGTTGACGAGTTCAACTTATTTTTGTGAGCTTTGCTGAGGCAAAGCTGTATTTGTTTCACAGTTTAACGTAAGAGAGGGAAGAAGTTTGGCTTTGGGATGCAAGGTCGGTTGGGCGTGGTGCCTAGTTGCTCAATCCTCTCTGCGCAAGGTCTTCAAGCGCGTGGTCAGGCATGTCGTCCAGGAGTGGAGGCTCTGCCAGCTGGTGCTCGTTAGGCCAGAGGCCATAACGGGTTATCGCTTCTCGGCCTTTTGGCTAAGATCAAGTGTAGTATCTGTTCTTATCAGTTTAATACCTGATACGTCCTCCATTCGAGGACTTTATATTAAACGGATTTTTAGAGCGAGGAGCTGGAAGAGGGGCTTGCTCCGTCCGCTCCACGCATCGACCTGGTATTGCAGTACCTCCAGGAACGGTGCACCTTTTCAAAGGGGTCAAATGAAAGAAGAAGGAAGGAAGGAAGGAAATAAATGAATGAATGAATGAATGAATGAACGAATGAATGAATGAATACGTATTCATGTTAAACGATTGGGGGGGAAAAAAAAAAAAAAAGTAGGAAAAAAGACAAAGTGACATATGGTACTTAAAAAAAAAAAAAAAAAAAAAAAAAAAATTTCTTGTATTTAATTGTACAAAATGGAACAGGTGTCAGTCGTAAAGGTTTCAGATGTACTTAATTGGAAAAGGGAGGGGACCTATTAGGTTTTAATACAAACCACAGCCCACATCCAGCTCTAGACCAATCCTACATCTGTAGCTATCAAGGCTGTGCAGGTGTAAGGGGCCGGCGCAAGCCAACCTACCCTAGACCGGATTTCTAGGCCTCCGATGGAGTTTCGGAGGCCTGGACTGACTTCCTGTATAGCTCGGGTTTCTCTTCATTCACGCATAAATCTTTCGCCTTTTACTAAAGATTTCCGTGGAGAGGAACGTTGACGAGTTCAACTTATTTTTGTGAGCTTTGCTGAGGCAAAGCTGTATTTGTTTCACAGTTTAACGTAAGAGAGGGAAGAAGTTTGGCTTTGGGATGCAAGGTCGGTTGGGCGTGGTGCCTAGTTGCTCAATCCTCTCCGCGCAAGGTCTTCAAGCGCGTGGTCAGGCATGTCGTCCAGGAGTGGAGGCTCTGCCAGCTGGTGCTCGTTAGGCCAGAGGCCATAACGGGTTATCGCTTCTCGGCCTTTTGGCTAAGATCAAGTGGACGAGACTGCGATCGACTCTTTGGCGGCCATTGCTCTCAACCTTTTCGTGGTTTTGGGCAAAACCGTTCAGAGAGAAAATTTGTGCGGACCCTGCGACTTTCAGCTTCCGTTGGCGAATGGAACATCGTGCCTGGGAATCTGCGTGTTAGGTAAGTACAAATTTATTTATTTATTTCTTCTTCCTTTCTTTTTTTTCGTTTTTAAAATATTTATTTCGTTTAGTTCTGTATTTGTCTTAGTTATTTATTATAGTTTATTTATTTATTTATTTATTTATAGGCTAGTGGTGCCTCCAAAATGTCGGCTGCTCGTGCCGGCATGAGGAGGCACCACAGCGTGCGCTTTTTGTTTAAAGAGGTGGATGGAAAGCTCCTGGGGATGTCACGCCTTGATTTCTCCAGGAAGCTAATCCAGAAATCTCTTGGTTTCAAACCTGACGAACTGAACTGTCTCGTGACTCTGCCCCTGAACAAAGGTTTTGATGTTAGTTTTAGGACCGCTTCTCTGCTAAATGATTTCTGGCAACGGTTGGACGGTTGTAAGGCCCATTTCTCCATGTTCACCGTGGAGAAACTTTCTGACAATTCGCTTAAAACGGTGATTGTTAGGATGTTTAATGAAACGGTGACTGGAGACGATATTTGCGTATGGCTGGGTAGATTTTGCACTGTTCGCGGACAACCAGTCAAAGTGTTGGATGAGGACGGCATCTGGAATTGTTCCTGGCGGATTCCCATTAAACAATGGGAAGACGCTGGGGGCTACCAGGGCCTGAGACATCTGCCTTCTATGATTGTGTTGGGAGAGAACAGAGGCTACATCCATTACCAGGGGATGCCCAAACTCTGCCGTAAGTGTGGGAGGATGGGACATCTAGCCGACGCGTGCCAGGAAATAATTTGTGGGAAATGTAGAGAAATTGGTCACGTTTTTGATGAGTGCACCATTGGCAGACGGTGCAATCTGTGTGGAGAGACAAACCACCTCTACAGAGATTGCCCTAAGAGCTTTGCCAACAAACTGAAAAGCAACAAGATGGCCGCCCCACAAACGCAACAAACAGAACAAACAACGGAGAAGGAGGCGGGCCCGGCGGTTTTGGCGGGAAAATCAACTCTCCCGTCAGCTTCGGGGCCTGAGCAGATACGGGTAAGTGGGGCGGCCTTAGGGGCGGAGTCAGCAAACCAGAGGGAGGAAGCCCCCCCCTCCCCGCAAAATAAAGTACAGGAAATGGCGGAAGGGGAGGAAGGGACGGCTTCCTCCATGGAGACAGTTTCAGAGTTAAGTGTGGTATCTGGGGAGAGTGAGTCAGACAGTCCTCTCCCGAATGCTCAGGTGCAGAAAAGACCTGCGGGATCTCCTCTGTTTGTAACAGAGGAGAAGAAACTGAGGGCAGAGCATGGGCGGGACAGTTCTTCCTCGGAAGAACTGAACCGCTTATGGCCCTCAGAGCCCCCAAATGAGGTTTCTTTCTTGCACCTCCAGCTGAGAACATCATCGCCAAAGGAGCCGCGAGAGGTTGCCTCCGCGGCCCGTGCGGCAGCAGACACTTGCCCTCCTGAACCCAGGCCCACTGAGATAAAGGAAGAGCAAGTGTCACAAGAAATAATATGCCTCTAACTTGATTTTAATGTTGTCTCTGTATGTGTTTTTATACTGTTTTATACCTTTTTACCATACTGCTCATGGCCCTCACAATCTCTACCATCAATGTGAGAAGTGTGAGGTCCACCCTGAGAGCACAGAGTGTATTATCCCTTTTAAAATCTTTTAAGTCAGATGTGATTTTATTACAAGAATGTGCTCTGCCCTTTTTATATAATTATAGGAAATGGGAAGATGTGTGGACCCCGGGACCCTCGTTGTGGAGTGGTTCCAATTTTAATAAATGTGATGGTGTCGCCATTTTAATAAATAACCCCAACATCGCGGTGAAGGGCAGCACAGTGGTGAGAGATGGACGGGCACTCTTAGCCAATCTGACCTTTTTAGATAGGGATTTTACTGTTCTTAATGTGTATGGTTTTACTGAAAAAAATGAAAGGTATGAACTTTTAGAAGACCTGCAGTCCCACATGCTAGGGAGGGTTCCTTTAATCGTAGCAGGGGATTTTAATTGTATTTTAACAGCAAAGGATAGGAAAAGGGTAGTGGGGGAGTGCATGGTAGATAAGACATCGGTTTTACTTCAGGGCTTAGTCAAAGATTTTAAACTAGTCGACTGTTTCAAAGCTTTGCATCAAAGAGAGGAGGGCTTCACCTGGTTCAGTGGTGATGGCACCAGAGCCTCTCGGATCGACTATGTTTTTACACGGGACTGCCCGCCGACCGATGCTACACTGACCCCTCTCTTCTTTTCTGACCACATGATGCTGTCCTGCACCCTGTCACTGTCCACTGGTGTGACGGTAGGAGGAGGGCTGTGGAGGCTGAACTGCTCGGTGTTAGAAGATAAAGAAGTAGTCAGAGAGTACAGGGAGCAGTTCAGCCAATGGCAGACCCTCCAGGACTTTTATGAGTCACGAGCACAGTGGTGGGAGATGATAAAGGAACGGACAAAAAGATTTTTTAAGAAGGTAGGGATAGAAAGGAAAAATAAGGAAAAAAGATGCATGATGGGACTGCAAAAAAGACTGCAGAGATATTTTAACCTTTTTAACTGTGGGATTGATTTTACTGAACAGATTAAAGAAGTAAAAGAAGAAATGCGTGTTTTATCGGATAGACAAAGCAGGGGGGTCATTTTAAGAAGCAGAGAGAGGGAGATTGAAGAAGGGGAAAAGTGCACAAGATATTTTTTTAAAAAGATTGTTTCAAGGGGAGGTATAATCACCACAATAAAAGATGGAGGGAGGGAGTTAAAATCAACAGATGAGATTTTAGGTGGGGTGGAAGAATTTTATACCGACCTATATAAGGAAAAATCTGTGCACAAAGATACCCTGGAGGAAGTTTTAGCCTTTTTAGACAACAAGGTCAATAGTGAAACAATGCTTTTATCCCAGGATTTCACGCTTTTAGAAATGCAAAATTCTTTAAAAGGTTTTAAAAGGGGGAAGTCCCCAGGAATGGATGGACTCCCCCTAGAATTTTATCTGACTTTCTGGGATATTTTAGCACACGACTTACTCACTGTTTTTAACGAATTTGAGACCTTGGACAGACTCCCGGACAGCTTTAGAACAGGGATAGTGTCGCTTCTTCACAAGAAAGGCGACAAGACAGACCTCAGGAACTGGAGACCGATCACGCTTTTAAACTTTGATTGTAAACTTTTTAGCAAGATTTTATCTGCACGTATGTCGACTGTCTTAGAGGACGTGATCCACCCGGATCAAGCATGTGCTGTGCCAGGGAGGAAGATCACTGACAGTCTGGTACTGATCAGAGACGTCATCTGTTACGCGAGAGACAGAAACATCCGGCTAGCGGTCCTGAACCTAGATTTTGAAAAAGCATTCGACCGAGTCTCGCATCAGTTCCTGTTTCAGGTACTGGCCAAAATGGGGTTCCCTGATAGGTTCATAGCCTGGGTGGGATTACTGTACAAGGGCATAGTCAGTAGAATGTTGGTTAACGGGCACGTGTCCAAGGCGGTGAATATCCGCAGTGGCGTCCGTCAGGGGTGTCCTTTATCTCCCCTCCTGTATGTGGCTTGCATAGAGCCACTGGCACAGATCTTGAGAAGGGATAAATGGGTCAAAGGACTCGAAGTGCCTGGGACGGGTGGACTGACCGCAACATGCGTTTTATATATGGACGACGTAACCCTTTTAGCCACAGACCTTTTATCCATGCGAAGAGCAATGGACCTGACTGACTGGTACGGTCGGGCCTCGGGTGCCAAGCTCAACAGGAGCAAGTCCGAGGCCCAGCTCTTCGGGCCGTGGGGTAGCGTGGACATAGGCGGACTGGAATTGGTTTTTAAAAACGACTTACGGATTTTAGGAGTCAAATTTGACAAAGAGGGTGGAGGACGGGCAAACTGGGCCGACTTGTTAGGGAAAGTCAGGCAAAAACTGGGCTTCTGGGGACTGAGACAGATGACTTTTGAAGGTAAAGTTTTAATTTTTAAAGCAGTAATTTTACCTTTAATGTTACTTGTGTGTTCTGTTTTTAGTCCCCCGCGAAATTTTCTTTTAGATCTGGAGAGGGCGGTGTTTTACTTCGTCTGGGGGTCCAAGTGGGAGAGAGTGAAGAGGGAGGTAGTGAAGAAGAGACCGGAAAACGGCGGGAAAGGCCTCCCGGACCCCCACCTGTTTCTAGGCAGCCGGTTCACCGCCCTCCACATCGCGTACGCCGTGGCCCCGTCCAGAGAGAGCAAGACAGCGGCCATGACCCGTTTCTGGATGGGGTCGTACCTACGAAGGCTTAAAATTTTACCTGTAGACCTTAAAACGCCGGTGTCTTTTAATTTGACAAAAGAACATGATTTTATTAAGAAGTTTTTAAAGAAAAATGTTTTAGAAGGAGAAGATGTCTCCGTTTTAACTAACCACAGGTCTCTTCTCTCTCTCGTTCAGGATCGGGAACCGGTGAGTCCAGTCCCCGGCCTCACTCTAAGTGAGGCCAAACAAGTTTGGAGGAACGCCGCCCACCCTGCTCTTCAGAACAGGCACAAGGACCTGTCATGGATGGTGGCCCATGAGATTCTCCCGGTCAGGGCGGTCATGCACTCCCGGGGCATGGGCTCCAACCCCATCTGCCCACGACCCGGATGCAACGCGCCGGAGACCGTGCGACACCTCTTATGGGAGTGCGGCGCCGCGCGGGACCAGTGGACCACGACCGGCCCCCTGTATTTCCCGTGCCTGCCGGCAGGTGGGGTCCAGATGGACTACAAGCTCGCCATCCTCGGGGTGGGCCCAGGCTCGAAGGGCCTAACGGCGCAGAGGTTCACCACGCTCTGGCTCACCCTCAACGCCGTGAAGGATGCCATCTGGACCACCAGAAACCTGCTGGTGGGGAAACGCGTGACGGTGCCCCTCCACGCGAGCGAGCAGATGGCGAAGTCCACGCTGCAGGGGTACCGCGCGGCGACATTCGGAGGAGGGGGCCGGGGTTGCACGAGAAAGGCCCCGGCCGCCACCGACCCTGGCCGCTCGTAGATGCGCCCTCACCTGCAAAGGCTACGGGAGCAGCGAGCCGGAGGGTAGAGGATCTCCTCTGGGCACTGGAAGTGACGGGCCTCGGCCGTGGCTGGAGAGCAGTGTGATGGGCGCCCTTGGTAAGGACTCACCCCCGATCTTGGAAAAGAGAGGATGCTTAAGTGGTTTTTTATTTTGTGTGTTTTATATAAAGATATGTGTTTGCTTTTTTATTAATCAATCGATTTATTTAACTGTTCTTAAAAACGAAACGATTTTATGGACACTTTTATTCATAGGTTTTTACACACACAATTGATGTATTTATTTATTTTTCCTTTAAACAGTTTTAAAAACAAGAAATTGTTTTACCCAAGTTTATTTATTTATTTAAAAAAAAAAAAAAAAAAAAAAAAAAATGTCTATAAACTGAGAAGGAAAAACTGTGTACACTGTGAATATGAAAAAAGAAATAAGTGACAATAAAATTTTTTCGAAAGAAAAATCTGTTCTTATCAGTTTAATACCTGATACGTCCTCCATTCGAGGACTTTATATTAAACGGATTTTTAGAGCGAGGAGCTGGAAGAGGGGCTTGCTCCGTCCGCTCCACGCATCGACCTGGTATTGCAGTACCTCCAGGAACGGTGCACCTTTTCAAAGGGGTCAAATGAAAGAAGAAGGAAGGAAGGAAGGAAATAAATGAATGAATGAATGAATGAATGAACGAATGAATGAATGAATACGTATTCATGTTAAACGATTGGGGGGGAAAAAAAAAAAAAAAGTAGGAAAAAAGACAAAGTGACATATGGTACTTAAAAAAAAAAAAAAAAAAAAAAAAAATTTCTTGTATTTAATTGTACAAAATGGAACAGGTGTCAGTCGTAAAGGTTTCAGATGTACTTAATTGGAAAAGGGAGGGGACCTATTAGGTTTTAATACAAACCACAGCCCACATCCAGCTCTAGACCAATCCTACATCTGTAGCTATCAAGGCTGTGCAGGTGTAAGGGGCCGGCGCAAGCCAACCTACCCTAGACCGGATTTCTAGGCCTCCGATGGAGTTTCGGAGGCCTGGACTGACTTCCTGTATAGCTCGGGTTTCTCTTCATTCACGCATAAATCTTTCGCCTTTTACTAAAGATTTCCGTGGAGAGGAACGTTGACGAGTTCAACTTATTTTTGTGAGCTTTGCTGAGGCAAAGCTGTATTTGTTTCACAGTTTAACGTAAGAGAGGGAAGAAGTTTGGCTTTGGGATGCAAGGTCGGTTGGGCGTGGTGCCTAGTTGCTCAATCCTCTCTGCGCAAGGTCTTCAAGCGCGTGGTCAGGCATGTCGTCCAGGAGTGGAGGCTCTGCCAGCTGGTGCTCGTTAGGCCAGAGGCCATAACGGGTTATCGCTTCTCGGCCTTTTGGCTAAGATCAAGTGTAGTATCTGTTCTTATCAGTTTAATACCTGATACGTCCTCCATTCGAGGACTTTATATTAAACGGATTTTTAGAGCGAGGAGCTGGAAGAGGGGCTTGCTCCGTCCGCTCCACGCATCGACCTGGTATTGCAGTACCTCCAGGAACGGTGCACCTTTTCAAAGGGGTCAAATGAAAGAAGAAGGAAGGAAGGAAGGAAATAAATGAATGAATGAATGAATGAATGAACGAATGAATGAATGAATACGTATTCATGTTAAACGATTGGGGGGGAAAAAAAAAAAAAAAGTAGGAAAAAAGACAAAGTGACATATGGTACTTAAAAAAAAAAAAAAAAAAAAAAAAAAATTTCTTGTATTTAATTGTACAAAATGGAACAGGTGTCAGTCGTAAAGGTTTCAGATGTACTTAATTGGAAAAGGGAGGGGACCTATTAGGTTTTAATACAAACCACAGCCCACATCCAGCTCTAGACCAATCCTACATCTGTAGCTATCAAGGCTGTGCAGGTGTAAGGGGCCGGCGCAAGCCAACCTACCCTAGACCGGATTTCTAGGCCTCCGATGGAGTTTCGGAGGCCTGGACTGACTTCCTGTATAGCTCGGGTTTCTCTTCATTCACGCATAAATCTTTCGCCTTTTACTAAAGATTTCCGTGGAGAGGAACGTTGACGAGTTCAACTTATTTTTGTGAGCTTTGCTGAGGCAAAGCTGTATTTGTTTCACAGTTTAACGTAAGAGAGGGAAGAAGTTTGGCTTTGGGATGCAAGGTCGGTTGGGCGTGGTGCCTAGTTGCTCAATCCTCTCTGCGCAAGGTCTTCAAGCGCGTGGTCAGGCATGTCGTCCAGGAGTGGAGGCTCTGCCAGCTGGTGCTCGTTAGGCCAGAGGCCATAACGGGTTATCGCTTCTCGGCCTTTTGGCTAAGATCAAGTGTAGTATCTGTTCTTATCAAGATGCCGGAAGTCGACGCGAGTGGGCCGGTCCGAGTGGCGCGGCTGAGAAATTCTGTGAGGGTGGAGCTCCTGAAAGATGCAAGTCAAGCAGAAAGGGCAAGATTCAAGGTGGAGCACCTGGTGAAAGAGGTATTGCAAGGAGTAATGAAGCAGCAGACCACATCGGTTCTGTGCTTGCAGGACTTTGCGCATGCTGGTTTCATGGATATAACCTTTGGGGAAATGACATCCTGTCTGGACTTTGTGGCAACCTGGGAGAGGAATTTGCAGCACCCTGCCCTACGAGGCCTAAAGGTAAGAGCCCTTTATATCTGGGAGGACGTACCAGTGACAGTGCACATGTACAACCCCTTTGTGGAGGAGAGCGATATCAGACATTTTCTACAGAGATATTGTTTAAAGGTGGAGGGGGGTCAGAAAATCTGTAATGCCTTTGGGATCTGGAACGGAAGGAGGAAATACCTGGTGCGTTTCCGTCCAGAGCCAACAGCTCCTGGAGGGGTTGTACAGCCTCCGGGGTCCTTTGCCATCGGGCCTCATAGAGGCTTCCTCTTTTATCCTGGGCAGCCAGTAACCTGCCGGAAATGTGGAACAGCTGGGCATACAAAATCTGTTTGTAATAACAGCAAGTGTCGCTTCTGTGGCTCTCAGGAGCATGAGTCAACGGAATGCAGGGCCCCAAGAAGTGCAGCCTTTGTGGAGGAGAAGATCACCTCTACAGGAGCTGTGCATTAAGGAGGAAAACCTTTGCAGACCTCTTCTCCCAGGAGGACGTGCAGGGTGGAGGGGGGAAAAGCCCCGGCGTGGAGACAAGGAAGCTCTCTCCAGAAGCGGAAGAGCATGCAGAGCTACTGGAGGTAGAGAAAGAGGGCGGGCAACGTTTTCCAAGCTTCCAAGTAGGACCCACAGAACCATGTGGAGAGAGCCAGGCGGAAAGGGTGGAGAGCCACCTGGGACAGAACTCGGACCAGGAGAAGGGTCAGGAGAAAAGAAAGCAAAAGCGGAGAGCAAAAGAGTGGGACGATGGAAAAGAAGGGGATGGTCAGAAAATGGAGAGTGGGGGGGGAAGCCCCCCGGTGGCAGCCGGAGTGTGGGCCCAGAATGTCTGCCATGGAGCAGCCCTGAAAGACTGGTCACTGGCAGAGAGTGGGAGTTGTGGGGACTCTGATGAGCAGATAGACTGGGCAAATTGCACTGTAGAGGAAACAGCAGACTCCCCAGATGGGACAAAAGGAGCAGCGAAGCGACCTTTTCCCAGGGAAGACGAGGATGCCGAGCTGGAAAGGAGATTCCGCTTCCAAGAGACACAGCCTAACAACAACGTAGAGGATATGGGGAATTCCGAGCTACCGACGGACAAGGAGGAGCAGGAGCAACACCCAATGGAAGCAGACCCTTCGCCATCTGCTCTCCCCTTTTTAGGATGGGAGGAGGAGAGGTACAAAATGACTACAGGGATGAGGGGGGCAGGCAGAGGGAGGGGGCCCCCCCTTGCAAGGGACAGAATGTAAGGCCGGTCTTCCTTTCCGGGCCTGGTTGGTTTATGGAAGCAATACAGATAATCACAGAACATGAAGATCTGCACTCTAAATGTGAGGGGACTGAAGAACCCCACAAAGAGGAGAGGTTTGTTTTTGTCCCTTAAGTATGTGGCTTTTGATATTATGTTTTTGCAAGAATGTCACCTGAAAGATAGAGAAGATGTAACCGCATTTAGAAAGGATTGGGGAAATGGACTTTCGGTGTGGGGTGTGGGTAATGTGAAAGAAGATGGGGTGGGGATTTTGTTTAAAGGGTGGGACACGATAATAGAGGCATCGGTAAGCGTAGTACCGGGGAGGGCCCTGTGTGTCGACTGTAGGTGGCGGGGGGTCGCCCTCAGACTTATAAATGTCTATGCACCTTGCGCGGGTGGGACGCGGGGGGAGTTCTTCAGGGCCCTGGAGCATGTCTGCTTTACCAACAGACTGGTGCTCCTGGGTGGGGACTTTAATATCTCCCTAGATGCAGCCATGGCAACAGAGGGGAGTCTGGAGTTGCGGACCCTCTGCAATGCTTTCCACCTGGTGGATGCCAATAAGGTGGCAGGAACAAGTGAGCCGAGTTTCACGTGGAGCAATTCCCGAGGACATCGGTCTAGGCTTGACTACCTGTTCGTTCCCAGAGGGCAGAAGGTGGGGGAGTGTGTAAATATTCCCACATGGGCCTCTGACCATAACATTGTTGGGGTCAAGGTGACCCTAAGTGAGCATAGTAGAGGCCGGAATTTTTGGCGGCTTAATACAAGTCTACTGCAGGATAAGACCTTTTGCGAGGTTTTCCGTGCAGTGCTTAAAGGATGGCGGGCCATGAGGGTAGGGTGGTCCACTTGGGGGGATTGGTGGGAAGGGGTGAAGGCACGCATTGCGGTGTTCTGTAGGGAATGGGCGAAGGAGAAAGTCAGGGGGGAGCGGGAAGAGATCCAGGCAGCCTCAGAGGAGCTGCAGAACCTGGGCACAAAACTGGCGTCGGGGAAGTCTGTGGCATGGAATCGGTATGAGGAGGCCAAGGCCCAGATCCGTGTTTTTTTTGAGAGACAGGCCAAAGCCTTTTCGATAATGGCAGGGGCTCAGGAGATGGTAGAGGGGGAGCGCCCATCCAGGTACTTTTTTCAGGCAGTACGGGCAAGGCAGAAGAGGTCTCGCATCGAAGGATTGCTGCATAGAGGCAGGTAGTGAAAACCACCGCTGCAATGTTGGAAGCGGCTGCAGAGTTTTATGAGACACTTTTCTGCAAGAGGGCCAGGAAGGGGATGAGCAAGAGAGGATGCTGCAAAACCTTACTACTAAGCTTCCGGATAAAGAATGCACGATCCTGGAAGCAGACTTGTCTCTCCAAGAGATCGAGGAGGCCATGCGTTCACTGAAACACGGTTCAGCGCCGGGGCTAGATGGGCTGCCAGTAGAGTTTACTCTACCTTTTGGGACATGATAGGGCCAGATTTGCTGGAGGTATATAAGGAGAGGATGGAGCGGGGATGCCTGACCCCCTCAATGAGGATGGGGTGCATTCCCTGCTGTATAAGAAAGGAGATCGGACAAATCTAGCGAATTGGCGGCCTATTACGCTCCTAACGACGGATTATAAAATCCTAGCAAAGGCCATCACATTGAGGATGGGGAAAGTGATGAGTCTCATCATCCACCCGGACCAGACA